>NC_065586.1:49305667-49605667 GCF_024542745.1 Macaca thibetana thibetana
TGACATAGTTGGGGATTTGCTGATGAGAATGCAAAAGAGACCAGAATACTGAAGAAAAGAGACAGTATAACCTGTTGCATCTCAGCTTAAATAAGACTAGGAATAATCTGCCTGGAAGGAAATGGAGCAGGGACAAGAAATAAATACTGTGTAACAAAATGTCTATCATATAACATTAAATATTTAGATGAACTAGACAGGAACACTGAAAAAAAGTAAAGATACCAATTGTGTAAAAATGTTGGAATTAAATTTTTTTCTTTAAAACATAATTTCTTGTTTGGGTGTGGTGGCTCATGCCTGTAATCCCAACACTTTGGGAGGCCGAGGTGGGTGGATTACCTGAGGTCAGGAGTTTGAGACCAGCCTGGACAACATGGTGAAACCCCATCTCTACTAAAAATACAAAAAATTAGCTGAGCATGGTGGCAGATGCCTGGAATCCCAGCTACTTGGGAAACTGAGGCAGCAGAATCACTTGAACCCGGGAGGCCGAGGTTGCAGTGAGCCAAGATCACGTCACTAGGCCGGGCGCGGTGGCTCAAGCCTGTAATCCCAGCACTTTGGGAGGCTGAAACGGGCGGATCACGAGGTCAGGAAATCGAGATCATCCTGGCTAACATGGTGAAACCCCGTCTCTACTAAAAAATACAAAAAATTAGCTGGGCGAGGTGGCAGGCGCCTGTAGTCCCAGCTACTCGGGAGGCTGAGGCAGGAGAATGGCGTGAACCCGGGAGGCGGAGCTTGCAGTGAGCTGAGATCCCACCACTGCACTCCAGCCTGGGCGGCAGAGCGAGACTTCGTCTCAAAAAAAAAAAAAAAAAGATCACGTCACTGCATTCCAGCCTGGGTGGCAGAGCAAGACTTCATCTAAAAAAATAATAATAAAATAAAATAAAAAATAAAATCTTTATATGTAAAAAACTTTTTCACACACACACACAAAATTCAGGAAAGAGGTCAACTTTGCTTTTAAAATGTCAGTGACAAATTCACAATTTTTTTTTCTAAACTGGGAGGTCATCAGAGATTACCTAAGTCAATGGTTCTCAACTGAGTGTTGAGAAAGAGATGGCCTGCTGTGAACCTGCGGACTTAATGTATTATACTGACAGCAGGATGAAAGCTCGGGGTTGGGAGGTAATTCGGGCAAGGACAGGTAGTCAACAAGTTGAAAAGCCAAGATGAGAGAACAAGATTGACTACTGTACTATACTCTTATGATTTTGATTGCTTTACATATAATCTTCTTCCCAATAAATCACTCTGCAACCTATGAGAAAATAATGCTTTTCTGTCCCACTAATTCCAGGCCTGGCCCCTTGAATTGTTTTGAAAGTGATATGTGCCACATCCAAGCAGAATTCACATGTGATCCTATCAAAGTTCTCTTCTCATGAGCATAATAACATCTCCCACAATAGGGACTGATCCTTCAGTATGGATCCCAGAATAAAGAAGGCACATGAAGCAGAGTCCCAGCTGATCTACAGCCAATATGTAAGTGAAATGTAAATTTCATTATTATAAGCCACCATTACTTTCAGGTTGTTACTGCAGATGACTAGCAAACACTAATAAGTGTACTCTGAAAATGGGATGTAAAAGCTAACTATAACTTGACTTGAAAACATTAAGTTAACCAAGAATCTCTGTGTGTGCTTAAGAAATAAATATGTACTTAAATAGTTGCAAATAGTTGCAAAATAAAAGAGCTTTCTTCAACTAAACATAGACATAAAGATAGTAAGACTTATAAAAAAACACTTTCACAAAAATACATCTGTATTCTGTATTTTTAAACATGAAAAAAGATAAATTAATCTCATTTTTGGTATATTTCTTCAATTTTAGGATTTATATATGAGAAGTACCTATAACCATTTTAACTTTTATTCATACTCATATTTTAAAAACTCAATTATTTATCATTATGAGCAATATATTTTCTTTTAAAATCCTGCAACAGTAGTAATAAAGGGACAAATCATTATCCGACTGATTAATTCAAATTAAAGCACCACAGAGATATCATTTCAACTAAACAATGCAGCAAAAGTTAAGAACAAACCTGATGCTGTAGGTATTAATACATTTATTATTGTTTTCATTGTCACGGTATCATTATTTTAGTATTTAAAAAGAATTTTGAAAAATCCAGCATGACTACATAGTCATACCTTATATACTTTATCACCATCTTCTGGTTCCGGACTGGACGGCAATGATAGTTGAATATCATGCAATGAACCACTTCCATCATGCTGTCAGAAAGAAGGGAAGAAAAACACTCGATTAATACAGTAATTGTGGACATTCAGTTCAACCTGAATTTGCCCAGACCAAATGCTAGCATGGTGAAGAACAAATGGGAGATAAAATTTTAGAAATCTTCTTTTCCCCTATATATCCTGGTAGAAGGAAATGTGGAAGAAGAAAAAAGGGAGCTACGGCAAGAATAATCTGTGGAAGTAAATAACAGATACTATATAAGCAGTTGAAATAGAGAACCATTAAACACATGAGAAATTTCCTAAAGAATTTTAAGACTGTTTCACCTAAGAAAAATGTAAAACAAAAGTCAACTGAATCTGTTTTGGTTTAGACATGTTTTGAGTACTAGGAGCCATAAACAATAATATTAAACAACTCAATAAGGCTTAGCAGCAAAAATAACTGAATTAAAAATACTAGCTACATGAGGATATATATCTCATAACTCCATGTATATGAAGTCTGAGAAAAGGCAAAACTATGGTGTTAGAAATCAGAAGAATGATGGTAGACTAAAGGGAAGGGGGTTACTGACTAAGAAGGAATATTAGGGAACCTAGTAGGAAGCTGGAAATGTTCTATGTCCTGAGTGTATGGTAGTTAAACATACATATGAAAAGCTTGTGCTGTACACTTAAGATTGGTACACCTTAACCACTTTACTGGATGTATATCATGCCTCAAAAAAAGGTTGAAATAAAGATTTTTGTTCTAAAACATTATAAAGAAAATAAGATGACAATATTAAGTTCCACCGTTTGCTGAAGTGGTTTAGTAATAAGAAACCACATGCTCAATGGTTCAGAAAGACAGCCTCAAGAAAAATGAACCAGTGAAGAATACAACTGGATGATGTGCTACCTTGATCAGGGCTGAGCCCCTGACCAAGGCAGTACAACTGAGGTTCAACACCTTATTTGTTCATATGACTCCTGGCTGCCTCAGTAAACCCAGTGACTGAATAGCAACCTTCAAGGAACATAACATCGCAATCTTCCTCAGATATATCTTTTCTGGTTCTTCCATGCCATGAATAATGTCTACAACAGGGGAGGTGAGCATGTAGGTTATTTTCTTCTTAACTTATTGTACTGTATACGCACTGACACAGAATCTCTAGGGAGGGGCCCAGAATTTCTAAATGTGTATTTAGGGAAGTTCAAAAGGTAATGCTGATTGACAGTCAAGAGTAAGTGTTTGTCAAATTTCCAGGACAGATAAATTACTTTTCTATGGTGGTGTCAAATGGACATTAAGACTTTGATCTAAGAACATAGGCAACATTCTAATGAATAGCAATATTCTCAGAACACGTTTTTTAAAATTAAGAAATAAAGAAAGTAAAGTTAGTTTTACAGGACTCATCTCAGTAAAAAGTTCATCTTTGTTATTACTGCCTAGACATATAAAAGCATGGCCAGTCCTACCTACAAGTGTATTTGAGAAGACAGAGAAACTATAAAATTTGAATTATTTCCAAATATCTAAATGTCTTCTTCCCAACTGCAATGCAGGAACCCCAAGGAATGTGAGACAACATAAGCACATACTGCTTTGCATTAGATGCAGGTGCACTTGTGGGAAGTGTACAGCAGAATAGAAAAAAATAAAACAACAGCATTTAGGATAGAGGAAAAAAGAGAAGTCATACAAAACAGAAAATACCAGGGAGGTCACAAAATACCAAGAACTGAGTAAAGTAACTCCATAAAGCTGTTTGTAAATTAATCAGTCCATCCCTGAGCAGCACTTGCTTGGATCTGATCCTAAACAGTACACAGCAAAGACTTTGAAAAACAACCTAAGATCACTTCCCAGATCCCAGACTAGCCTCTGGTAGATTTATACTCAGAACAGATCTGGAAAGCATGGCAAAAGCTTTGAAAACAGAGCTGGCATTAAAACCACAATCAAGACAGCTAGCTGTACCTTGTAGCCTAAACTCAACCACATTGTTTGCCTGTTTAAAAACAAAATAAAGATTTAAAGAAGATCAGGAATCTCATTATACAATGTTCAAATATCTAATATATAACCCAAAATGACTCAACATCTAAACAAAGGAGAAAATGTCAACTCACAAAGGAAAAGACAATCAAAAAACGCCAACACCAAAAGACACAGAAGTTAGAATTGGAAGATATTTTAACAGTGCTGTTACTAAAATTCTCCAAAAGAGTGAACTCTTGAAGGGACCACAAAGAGGAAATCTCAGGAAAAAAAACAAAAAAACAACAGAATATAAAAAGTACAAACAAATGGAAATTTTGGACCTGAAAAGAGTCAAAAACCAAAATTTTAAAGTGCACTATTGATGGGCTAAATACTACCATTTCAAAGAGTGATCAACAAAAATTATCCAATCTGAATGATGAAGAGAAACAAGATTGGTCAAAAAAAATTCACAGAGCCTGCTAAGGAACATATGGGAACAATAACAAAAGAGGTAACGTTTCTGTCACTGAAGTCACGGAAGCATAGGGGTGGGCAGAAAAAAATATTTCAAGAAATAATGGATAAACACACCTCAAATTTGGTGAAAGACACAAACCTACAGATTTGAGAAGCCAAATTTAAAAGAACAAAAAATACACCAAACACATGCTCTCTGAATATAAGAGAATTTAAGTATAAACTAATAACAGAAAGATAATCTCCATACACTTGAAAAGTAGACAACCTTCTAAATCATCCTTGGGTCAAAGAAGAAGTCTCAAGAAAAACAAGAAAATATTGTGAATTGAAGGAAAATAACAGACACAACATAGAGAAATGAAAACACATGCTCACATGAAAATCTGTAAGCAAATGTTTACAGCAGCTTTATTGGTAACTGTAAAAAAATTAGAAAGCAACATAAATACCCTTCAGCTGGCAAATGAATAAGCAAACTGGTAGCATTAAAATAGAACACTAACTGCAATATACAGAAACAAATTACTAATACATGGTACAGCATAAATGAATTTTTCAAGTTGCATTATGTTAAGTAAAAAAAGCCAGACTCAAAGGCTATATATTATACTCAAAAGGCTATATCATATCCATTTATATGACAACCTTTTCATATCAGTGGTTGCCAGGAGCTAGCAGTGGGTGTAGAAATTGACTTTAAAAGAAAATAAGGAATTCTGGGAGGTGACTGTAATAGCTGCACAACTGTCTGTTAAAGCTCATAAAACTGTACACCGAATTCATGCAGGTAGCGGTCTGTGCTTGATTTGAGGGCTCAGCATGGCATTTCCTGTTCTCTCCCCGTGTGGCTGCAGCTCGGGCCTTTGGTTTGACCCAGCCCGACTTAGGCTTTGGAAGAGCTACAGAAAATCTCTAGAAGAAGCAAAGGTGTTGCTGGAGAAGGATACTAGGAAAAGAGTACACGATGCCCTTACAGGTGAAAAATCCAAAATTGAGACAGAAATCCAGAACAAGATGCAACAGAAGAAAGCAGAACTTCTTGATAATGAAAAGCCAGCTGCTGTAGTTGATCCTGTTACAACGGGACATACAGTGAAAACCAGTAATTATGGATGGGATCAGTCAGATAAGTCTGTGAAAATCCACATTACCTTAACTGGAGTTCATCAAGTTCCCACTGAGAATGTGCAGGTGCATTTCACAGCGAGGTCATTTGATCTTTTGGTAAAGAATCTAAGTGGGAAGAGTTACTCTATGATTGTGAACAATCTCCTGAAACACATTTCTGTGGAAGGTAGTTCAAAAAAAGTCAAGACTGATACAGTTCTCATTTTATGCAGAAAGGAAGTGGAAAAGGCTGGGTGTGGTGGCTCACGCCTGTAATCCCAGCACTTCGGGAGGCTGAGGCAGGCGGATCACCTGAGGTCAGGAGTTTGAGACCAGCCAGGCCAACATGGCAAAACCTCGTCTCTACTAAAAGTACAAAAATTAGCCGTATGTGATGGCAGGCACCTATAATCCCAGCTACTTGGGAGGCTGAGGCAGGAGAATCACTTGAACCCTGGAGGTGGAGGTTGCAGTGAGCCAAGATTGCGCCACTGCACCCCAACCTAGGTGACAGAGTAAGACTCTCAAAAAATAAAAATAAAAAAAGAAGAGAAAGAAAGTGGAAAACACAATGTGGGAGGGATTACCTGGCTCAGGTTGAAAAAGAGTGCTGTTCTTACACTGCTAATAAAGACACCTGGGACTGGGTAATTTATAAAGAAAAAGAGGTTTAATGGACTCACAGTTGCACGTGGCTGGGAAGCCTCATAATCATGGCGGAAGGAGAAGCACAGGCATGTCTTACATGGCGGCAGGCAAGACAGCATGTGTGGGGGAAATGCCCTTCATAAAATCATCAGATCTCATGAGACTTATTCACTATCATGAGAACAGCATGGGAAAAACCCTTTCCCCCGTGATTCAATTACCTCTCACCAGGTCCATCCCACAACACATGGGGATTATGTGAAAAAAAAAAAAAAATCAATTACAAGGAGAAACCCTCCTATGACACTGAAACAGATGCTAGTGAGGGATTGATGAATATTCTAAAGAAAATATATGGAGAAGGAGATAATGATATGAAGCAAATCATTAATAAAGTCTGGGTGTAACCAAGAGAGAAGCACATCAAAGGAGACAGAATTTTGAGACTTAGAAGTCCTTCTGGGAACTGTATTGTGGAAATACAGATGTTGCCAAAAAGGAAATATTGGTGAGCTGCATATATAAATTTGACAGCTATTTACATAGCCTTCTTCTAAGTAAAGGCAATGAATTCATCATTTCCTATGAGAGGATTTATTTAAATAAAATACTTGTATTAAACTGTCAAAAAAATCTGTACACCAAAAGGATGAATTTTACTGTATATATTACAGCTCAATAGAAATGCATTAGCTTGAATGATGTCCCCCCTAGAAATTCATGCCCATCCATAACCTGTGAATATGACCTTACTTGAAAATAGGCCTTTACAATGTAATCAGAGAAGGTCATGTGAAGATGGAAGTAGAGACTGGAGAGATGCATTTACAAACCAAGGAATGCCAAGGATTGCTGGTAACCACTAGAAGGTAGAAGAAACGCAAGTTTCTCTTACAGAGCCTTCAGACAGAGCAAATCCCTGATGACAACACCTTGATTTTGGATTTCTAGCCTCCAGAACTATGACGGAATAAACTTCTATTGATGTAAGCCTCCAAGGTGTGGTAATTTGCTTTGGCAGCTCTAAAAACCTAAGATAAGATTTGATCAAAAACAGCTAAAAGCAAACCAAAAGGAGAGAAAAACACCAGATAAATCTCAACAATCGCACCCACAAAAAGCTGAAATAGCAATATTATTATAACACGAGAAGCAGGGTAGCATTACCGAAGGAAAGTATTAAAAAAGATAAACAAAGAATTCTAATTAGTAATCAGAGGACCAATCTGCCAAGAAGATGTACCAGTCATAAACATGTATATATACCTGATACAATAGCCTGAAAATGTAACAAAAACGGACATTAAAAGGAGAAATTGAGACATGTGTAATTATAGCAGGAGATTAACACTACTCTGAGAAATTCACACATCAAAGGCAAAAATTTAGTAAGGATAAACAAGATATATATAGTACAATTAACAAGCCTGATATAATAGACATACTGCTGCCTAAGATACAGAAAGCATATATTCTATTCAAACAAACAGAGCCATCATAAAAACAGACCACACTGTTGGCTAGAGATTAACAAACTATGGCTCACACGACAAATCTGGCCAGTTGTCTCTTTTTACTACAGTTAAGAATGCTTTCACATTTCTAAATGGTTGCATTTGAGATGTTTTATCTACATAATAGCCTCAATTTTGTGTCTTGCCCAAAATGGCTAAAATATTTACTATGTGATCTTCTAAACAAAAGTTTTCCAAACCCTGTTCTAGCCCACAAAGAAAATATTAACACCTTCCAAAGAATTTATATCATAGAAATATACTGTTCTGATCAATTAAAAAATTAGAAATTAGACATAAATTAAGTGAAAGCCCCACATACCAAGTTATTATTTTTGAAAACTGAAAAAAAAAATGAAATAAAATAAATGCATAGGATAGCCCAAGACAACTAAGAGTTACTAGTGTTTAAGGTATTAACATGCTTCAAAAAATTCTGCTCCTTTTTATTAAACACTCTAGCAGTCCAGAATTTAGGAGATCAAAAAGAGAAAAAGCTATTATTTCCATTAAAGCACAAGAGCCTTAAAGATTAGGAATATAACAATAACTGAATCAAATTAGTTACCCCCCTAATAACTCTGACACTAACCAATGGTTACTACTCTCTATTAATCCATGACTAGAATGAAAGTGCCCAGGCCAAAATTAGGAAACATTTGGTGGGGGCGGTGTCGGAGGGAATCATAAAATAGAAAACATACTCTTTCTAAAAAATACTGAAGAAATAACTTCATGCATTCAATTTTCATGTTTCACATTATACATACTAAAGAGCTAACATTTATTGACTAGTGCTGAGTACTGTTCCAAGTGTTTTGCATAAACATATTTAATAAATGCATAGAAGCAAAAATCGTACAAAAAATCCATAGCAACTGAACAAAAAATAAGTAATTCATAGTTAACCGACTGTCTAGGAATTCTGGGCTGCTTTACTAGGTGAAATGTTTTAGCAGTTTCTACAGGTTCTAGTTAGAATTTCTTAACTCTAAATGCAATTAGGATGCTAATATATTATCAGCATTTTATTAAAGACGGATAAACCTTCCTCTATTGTAAAAGCATTAGAGGACTATTGTCAGCAAACCATCTTCCATTCTTCTTTTTTGACACATCACAACAGTAAATTTTTGTTCTAGTACTGTAATTCTTCCACATGTTAACTTGCTGAAAACCCTGTAACAAACTCCTTCTTACCCAGGTGATTCTTCCATGAGTTTGCAAAAACTGAGATCTTCCTATGAGTTCCAGAGCAGCTGCAATGGACATGGATACTTGAAATGACTAACAAAAATGTTTGGCAGCACTGACAAGTCCCTACTAACAAGCATCATCAGTGATGTCAACAAAGCTGCCTTGTGTTTCAGATATGCTACAACATAATCACAAGAGGCACCCATAATCACAAGAGGAAAGGGAGCAGAGGAAGAGGAGAAAGATGTTTTCTTTCTCTTCTTTTCAAAAGTTTGTTTTTCTTTTTTAAATACAAAGGTATATGGATGAACAATCACATCACATCACACAGTCCAGAATGTACACTAAAAATAACTTTTGAGTAATAATGTAAAATTCAACAGTGGGATTTAAAATCTACTAATTCAAGCTACATTTGAGAGGATTTTAAAAACAGAGACTTACAAAATACCATTTTTTAATAAGTGCTTTAGAGGTGAAGTGATCCTCACAGATGGTCAGGGCAAAGACACTTTGAAATAAAAAACATATCTATCTGGCATCCAAGTTAACTGGAATGTTGTTATACATAAATAGAACCTTTATAATATTCTAAGCAAACAGTATTTACAAATTTTTTTCTGTTTACATTTTTTATTGAACCTACATATTTACATATCTGTTACATCTGTACATATCTGAACCCAGATATCCCTTCCTGTAGGTTTGTTTTGGCACTTAAAGATATTCCTAATTTCTACTATTTTTCTACATTTTGATTTTTTAAAAATATCCAACTCCTCAAGCCATCTGTGTTCTGCTACAGTATAAGAAACTAATTTTTCCTAAACTAATAAATTTTCCTCAGTAACTTTTGCAAAAAATCTTTCTATATGCAGGTGGACGTAATGGTACATGCCTGTAGTCCCAGCTACTTGGGAGGCCAAAGCAGGTGAATCATTTGAAGCCAGAAGTTTGAGGTTGCAGTACTTCATGATCACACCTGTGAATAGTCACTGCACTCCACATTGGCAACATAGCAAGACCCTGTTCTTTAAAAACAAAAACAAAAACAAAAAAACCTTTCTATATCCAATTATTTTTTACTAAATACTTCAGCACATATTTCTATGTTTCCTATTCTCTTTCATTGCTCTAAGAGTCTATTTGTGTCAGTATTATATCCTCCTCAAAAGGGTTTTTTCCCCTTTCTCCTTTTCAATGTACACAAATCTTATCCTTTGGTGTTTCCAATATTGGAGTCATTTTGATGAATTCCAAAAACAAAGCTGTTGTGATTTTGGCTGCAATTGTATTAAATCTATAAATCGTACTGAGAATAACTGTAGATACACACCATACACTCAAATTGTGTTTTATACAATCTTTATACAACACACAATTTATTACACACTCAGATTGTATCTTACACAATCTTTTTACAACATCTAATTTGTTACCCTTTGCAACACATCATTCTTGTAATTATTTAATTTAATACATGTATATTCCCCTAGACTATAAGCTAGCTATCTTGATTACTACTTTAATACCTGTAGCATTTATAATATTTAGTCTTCCCATAGAACATAAATGGTTTCCACAAAGTTTCTCAGGTTTATAAAGCACCGTAAATGTCTCTCAGTAAATTTACTGCTAATTTAATGTTTTATTTATACAGTGATAGCTGCCTTATTTACTACTGAAGTCCCAGCTCTATGATTTATTGGCCTTGGAGTATTGTTTATCTACTAGAATAGAGTTTTATATTTTGGGGCGTGGGGTGGGGACATGATCCACAATAAAAATACATTTTATAACACAACCAAGTTCATATATACATGAATAGGTATGTATTTACATGTGTATGCATATATCCATGTGTATAATATAGGGAGATATACATATATCTCTCTCACTAAAAACAAATTTCATGAAAAAGTATTTGTCCTTATTACATATTATGTCCTCTGATAGTTTTATACTGTTTTACTTCATTACCAAAAATTCTAATCATGATGAAAATTCATTTTAAGACCCACTAACCAGTTTTAACTTATAGTTTTCAGAACAATGTACTGGGTACAGGTTAAAAACTGTGTCCTCTTTATTTTTCTCTTGGATCCTTGGTACTGACAGAATAATAATAACTAAGCAAATGCAGGTATTGAAGTAAATAAAATTAGCTTTCTGGGCAGCTACATAAAATTGTGAGCAATTAAAAACCCTTGACTTTTATGTTACAGTAGCTGCTATTATTAACTGCTAACATGCATTAACTGTATTACATGTATCAGGTTATGTTGATACATCAGCATACTATGCTTAGCATTTTAGAATACTATCAGCATAATATGCTTAGCATTTTAAGATACTATGCATGATACTGTGTTAGCATTTTAATGTGTTTTTTGCTTGTTTGTTTGTTTGTTTTGTTTTTGAGATGGAGTTTTGTTCTTGTTGCCCAGGCTGGAGTGCAATGGCGCGATTTCAGCTAACCGCAACCTCCGCTTCCTGGGTTCAAGCAATTCTCCTGTCTCAGCCTCGTGATCATTACAGGCATGCACCACCACGCTCGGCTAATTTTGTATTTTTAGTAGAGACGAGGTTTCTCCATGTTGATCAAGCTGGTCTCGAACTCCCAACCACAGGTGATCTGCCCACCTCGGCCTCCCAAAGTGCTGGGATTATACAGGCGTGAGCCACTGCGCTCGGCCCTACGTTAGCATTTTATGGGAATTACTTCATGCATTCTTCACAAAATTCCTGAAGTAAGAGCTATTACAATCTCTATTATCTCTTCTAGGAAACTGCAGGACAGAGAGTTTAAACAACTTTTCCAAGATTGTACAAGTAGGAAAATTTGCCTGAACCCAAACTCCACCTTGGAATTGTCTATTCTGATTTTTTTCTTGAGACAGACTCTTACTCTGTTGCCCAGGCTAGAGTGCAGTGGTATGATCTTGGCTCACTGCAACCTCTGCCTCCCGTGTTCAAGTGATCCTCCTGCCTCAGCCTCCTGAGTAGCTGGGACTACAGGCACATGCCACCATGCCTGGCTAACTTTTGTATTTTTAGTAGAGATGGGGTTTCGCCATTTTGGCCAGGCTGGTCTTGAACTCCTGAACCCAGGTGATCCACCTGTCTTTGCCTCCTAAAGTGCTGGGACTACAGGCATGAGCCACCGAGCCTGGCCTGATTTTTCTTAATTACACTTATTCCTATTAACTTTCATCATTGAAATGTAGAGATTCAACATGATCCCAATTATCCCACAACTAAAAACAACTTGAATGTCTATCAACAGAAAAATTGATAAAAGTAAAATTGTGGTACATATATGTAGAATGGAGTGCTGTTCAGCAATAAAAAGAAATGAACTACTGATACTAGCAAAACATAGATGAATATCAAAACCATTAAGATGAGTAAAAAATTCAGAAACAAAAAGAGTACACATCATATGGCTCCATTTTGATGAAATTCTAAGAAAGATAAAACTTTAGAACCAAAAGCAAAATAGTGGTTGCCTGGGCCGGGTTTGAGAAATAACTGACTGCAAAGGGAAATGAAGGAACTTTATCACCTACAGAAATGGTCTATATCTTGAAAGTGGTGGTAATTACACAATTGCATATCTTCATCAAAACAAACTATACACTTAAAATGGGTGCAGTTTATTTGAATGTACATTCTGTCTCAATAAAGTTGATACTTTTAAAAAAAATTATCCTCTTCACCTTCCTATCCCTTTCTTAACAAGCCATTAGGTAAGACACGGCAAAATAGGTTTCCACCCCAAAAGCCCAGCAGGAAATTTCAGAGCCTAAGCAGGTTGAAAGAGCATGTCTCCACAGGGAGGCAGCTTACCAATATATGTCATATCCCAAAAGGAGTAAAAACAGCATCCATGAGGGGTAGGGAAACAGCTTGATATTAGAGTCAAACTTAAGTGGAAAGAATAGAGTGTATGTGCATAATCAGCAGCCTGGCATGGGCTATCAAAGTCAAAGCAGAGTGAGGTGGATATCCACACACAGGATGGCCTGGCAAAGGTTGCCAGAGCTCAGGCATGATAATGAGTAAAGGGCCCAATCCCAGGTTTCAGACCCAAAATGGGTAAGGAGGGAATCCATGTGTAGACTCAACTGACGTGCAGTGTCAGAGGCCAAGCAGAGTGAGAAGGTGTCCATCTGGAGATGGAGATTGGCATGGAATATCAGAGCCTAATGGGCTGACAAGGAGTCAGAACTGGAGTAGTATGAGAAAAGGGTACACGGAAGAGTGGGAGCAGCCATGCACGGGGATTCAGAATCTCAGCAGGATAACAAAAATAGCCGGGTGTGGTGGTGCATACCTATAGTCCCAGCTACTTGGGAGGATCGGTTGAGCCCAGGAAGTCGAGGCTGCAGTAAGCCGACACTGCACCACTGCCCAGCCTGTGTGACAGAGCAACACTCTGTCGCAAAAAAACAAAACAAAACAAAACAAAGCAAAACAAAAACAAAACAAAACAAAAGAATGAACTCTTCATACTTTAAGCCCTGAATCCACTGATCATCCACAGATAAAAACAAATAAAAGTGGACCTCTATCTCATACCTTAAATGCACCAAAATCAATTCCAAGTTATTTGAGATTTAATTGTGAAGGTCAAAATTCTTAATTTTTTAGAAAAGAACAGAATATTTTTATGACTTCAGAGCAAGAAAGGATTTTCAAACAAGGATTTCTAAAAGTACAAACCACAAAGAAAAAGTCTGATAAATTCACTATATTAAAAACTAAGAACTTTTTTTCATCAAAGGATATCACAGAGTGAAAAAGCAGTCTACACAACGGAAGATAATATTTGCAACACATACAACCAACAAAGTACCTGCATCTAGAATATACAAAAATCTCTCTCTCTCATACACACAAAAGACACGATCAGGCAACAAACATTCCATAAACATACAAAAAGGTTCAACTTTATTAGTCAGGGAAATGCAAATTAAAACCACAATTAAATGTCACTATATTCTATCCACATGACAAAAATTCATAAGTTGGATAATATCAAGTTTGCATACATGTGAAACAAAGAAAAACAATATCTACTACTTGAGGGGAGTAAAAAAGATTGAACTACTTTGGAAAACAGTTTGGATTTTCTAGGGTAAAAGACTTCCATGCTTCAGGACTCAGAAATTCCAATTCTGATTAGATACTCCAGAGCAACTTTCTCATGGTTGTACCAGGAAAATGTTCATAGGAATATTATTTGTCAGAGTCAAAAAAAAAACAAAAAACAAAAAACTGGAAACAAACAAAATGGACATCAAGAGTAAAACAGACAAAGACATTACGGTTTGTTCATAGATTGGAGCACCAATAGAGAAATGAAAATTAATGAAGTAGAGCCAAACATGAATGAACCTTCAAAAAATGTTGAATGAAAGAAGTCTTAGGGGAATTATAATTCCATTTATATAAAGTTCAAAAAGAGGCAAACCTTATATTCATGGAAATACAAACACAGATGGTAAAAATGAGAGGGAAAACTCTAGGTTCTGGAAAGGAAAGGTACTGCAATCAGGAAAGAGCACACAGGAAGCTTATTAATGTCTTATTTCTTAATCTGGGTGGTCAAGAGTACTAGCTCCTTCACATTCTAAGTTAAACTGAACCCTTATGTTGCATATATTCTTATTACGAATATTTCATAAACTCCTTTTTTCTTGGAGTGATGAGAAAAATATGGGAATAGGGAAACATGCATGCTCTGGCTCTTCTTTGGTTCTTTGTTACCACGTGGCAATCATTCAATCGCCTCTTAGCTCTTGGTAAACCCCACTTAGGATGATGCCACTTCTAATATTCCATCACCTACCACTGCCACTACCCGCACTGCCCCCACACACAGTGAACCAGAGAATTATGTGAGGGAAAAATTATTGGTTTTATTCTCAACGTTGGAGGGGAGGGAATAATGAAACGAAACATTTATATATCACATGTGACAGTTCATAAAACACTATTATATACTCCTTTATTTTTATCCCCCAAACAAGCATCCTGAAGTAGACATAACATAAATCATAGGAATCAAATATTTTGCAATGTAAATAAAATGTTAGGAAGAAGTATCAGCATGCCTTTCCATTACTCCATCTTAAATTCTTCATTTCTTATTGCAAGGTCAAAACAGATACGGAATGTGATAAGAGCAAACAAAAAATAATGAAAAGAAATGAGATGGGGAAAGAGTGGGTGGGTATAACTACTTCAGAAAATCTGTAGTATCTACTAAAGCTGAATATTTACCTAACTTATAACTAACCCAGCAATCCCACTTATATATACAATAAATACAATAAAATAGAAATACAATAAAATACATTATATTGTATTTAATATTGTATATAATGTATTATAAATACAATAAAAATGCATACATATGTTCACCAAAAGACACATACGAGAATACAGCACCAACACTGTTCATAATAAACAACAAAAAACAAAACCTGTCCAAATATCTATTATAAAACAAATGAAATAAACTGCTATATTAACACCATGGAATACTCTACAGCAATGAGAATGATGCAGAAAATGGATGACTCATGAATATAATCTTAAGCGAAAGAAGCCAGATGTAAAACAAGTATATCCTATATTATTTCATTTCATTTCAAAGTTCAAATACAGACAAATTCATCTATATTTTCAGAAATCCATTGGCCACCATGAGAATGGGCAGAGGCTTCTGTTCTGGTAATGTTTCATTTCTTGCTAGATGCTGGCTACACAGGTATTTTCAGTTTCTGAAAATTTATTAAGATAAATACTTATTAATTATACCCTTTTCTATATGTATATTATACTTTGATAAGAAGTTTTTGAAACAGGGTATAGAGACTTAAAGAGACAAGATATCACAAAAATTTATCTTTTCATCATGTCCCCACATTCTTCATGTCAGGATCAAAATTCTTATTCAAAACTTCTAAATCAGGCAATAAACTATACAGAGGTATTAAGCTAAAATAATTCAAAAGCCCTGAGTTTAAAATGCATTCTACATTAATACGCAACTGGGTGACCTTGCAAAACACAGTCAAATTTCGGTCTCAGTTTTCTGACCATTAAAATGGAATTACTACTATTGTCCTTCTTATCCTATAATGATGTTGTGATGAGTAGTATGAGGTACACAAAAGAGATGTTTAAACTATAAAGTAACCTTAATTTGAGTAACAAGTAAAAAAAAAAAGTAACAAATAAAAAATAGATCAAAGGCCAAATATAATGGTTTACAATTTTTAAAATTTTGTGTGCAGTGAGAACTTTTTTCAAGTGAACTCTTAAACAGTACTATTTAATAAAACAAAGGTTCCTTTGCTTGGGTTTGGCTAAGGCGACACAGAATGATGGTAGAATTAGTGTTGTAGGTTACCTTCACACTCTCTTCTCCCTGCTGTCCCACAAGGTATCTTCTAGAACACGACTATGTGCAACAGGCCTTGGAGTCATATAGATCAGGGTAAAAAAAATCCTGGTTTTATTACTGATTAGTTTTCTGAGCCTCACCCCTTTCAATTATGAGGGTGAAGCCAATCTCACATACTTTTCAGACTAGAGATAATGTATATCAGAGAACCTAGAAGAATGTCCAAATAAATTTAATGACTTTAGCCTAAAATCTGGTTGTGTGCAACAGCCTCCTAAATATTATGACTTAAGTCACTCCCTCTGCTATTCACTTTCTACAAATCCCTTACAGTAATTTTTTAAAAAAATAACAATTTGGCCAAGTCACTTGTCTGGCTTACTACTACCAACAGAACAATGTCCCAGCTACCTTTATGGCACACAAGGTCCTTGACAACCTGCTCTAAATCTATTTCTTCTGCCTCTTCTCTAGCATCCTACATTACTATTATTATTATTATTATACTTTAACTTCTGGGATACATGTGCAGAACGTGCAGGTTTGTTACATTGGTATACACGTGCCATAGTGGTTTGCTACACCTATCGACCTGTCGTCTATGTTAGGTATTTCTCCTAACGCTATCCTCCCCTACCCACCCCACCACTGACAGGCCCTGCTGTGTGATGTTCCCCTCCCTGTGTCCATGTGTTCTCATTTTTCAACTCCCACTTATGAGTAAGAACATGCAGTGTTTGGTTTTCTGTTCCTGTATCAGCTTGCTAAGAATGATGGTTTCCAGCTTCATCCATGTCCCTGCAAAGGACATGAACTCATCCTTTTCTGTGGCTGCATAGCATTCCATGGTGTATATATGCCACATTTTCTTCATCCAGTCTATCATTGATGGGCATTTGGGTTGGTTCCAAGTCTTTGCTATTGTGAACAGTGCTGCAATAAACATGTGTGCATGTGTCTCTATAGCAAAATGATTAATAATCCTTTGGGTATATAACCAGTAATGGGATTGCTGGGTCAAATGGTATTTCTGGTTCTAGATCCTTGAGGAATCGTCACACTGTCTTCCACAATGGTTGAACTAATTTACACTCCCACAAACAGTGTAAAAGTGTTCCTATTTCTCCACATCCTCTCCAGCGTCTGTTGTTTCCTGACTTTTTAATGATCGCCATTTTAACTGCCATGAGATGGTATCTCATTGTGGTTTTAATTTGCATTTCTCTAATGACCAGTGACGATGAAGTTTTTTTCAAATGTTTTTTGGCTGCATAATTGTCTTCTTTTGAGAAGTGTCTGTTCATATCCTTTGCATACTTTTTGATTTTTTTTTATTGTAAATCTGTTTAAATTCCTTGTAGATTCTGGATATTAGACCTTTGTCAGATGGATAGATTGCAAAAATTTTCTCCCCTTCTGTAGGTTGCCTGTTCACTCTGATGGTAGTTTCTCTTGCTGTGCAGAAGCTCTTTAATTGGATCCCATTTGTCAATTTTGGCTTTTGCTGCCATCGCTTTTGGTATTTGAGTCATGAAGTCTTTGCCCACATCTATGTCCTGAATGGTATTTCCTAGGTTTTCTTCTAGAGTTTTATGGTTTTAGGTCTTATAATTAAGTCTTTAATCCATCTTGAGTTAATTTTTGTGTAAGGGTAAGGAAGGGGTCCCGTTTCAGTTTTCTGCCTATGGCTAGCCAGTTTTCCCAACTCCATTTATTAAATAGGGAATTCTTTCCTCATTTCTTGTTTTTGTTAGGTTTGTCAAAGGTCAGATGGTTGTAAATACGTGTAAATGTAAATGTGTGGCATTATTTCTGTTCTGTTCCATTTGTTTATATATCTGTTTTGGTACCAGTACCGCGCTGTTTTGGTTACTGTAGGCTTGTAGTATAGTTTGGAGTCAGGTAGCGTGAGCATCCTATATTTTTAACATATTCAGTTAATTAACTGATCACTGGTAAGACACATACCTTTTAAAAAACCCTTTTTTTCCCCCCAGAAACAATAATGTGTGGAGAATTAGAAATGAGAAAACACAGATTTTTTAAAAACACACAAAAAAGAAATTACATTCTCACCATCCAGGAATCATCACTAGTAACACCTTAGAGCATACCCCTCTGGAGAAACATACAGATGTAAATATAGATAGATAAATGATCATAACGTACATATAGCCTTATAACCTACTTTTTTCAGTCAACAATCTCCCCTTTCCATTTTAGTAAATTTCCATCTCATCTAATATACAGACCATATTCAAATTTTCCCAACTAATCCAAAAAGTCCTTTATAGCTGATCTGTCCAAATCAATATACAATTCACAATTTCACACTGTATCTACTTGTTCTTTACATTTCTTTTAATGTAGCACCATCACCTTCCCCCACCATCTTTTTAGGACAATGAGAAGCCAAAGAGATCTCACTGCTTTTCCTACTGAATGTCCAACCTTCTGAATTTATCTTCTTCTCATTCTTTTATCACCCATTTTGCCAGATAGAGAAAAGCATACATTTATGACCCCTTACGGTTAAAAATGTGGGAATGAATTTAAAGTCTGTGTAAGAAACGAACATTTTCCCAGTATTCTACTTTATTCCCAACATAAAATCAGGTTTCTTCTTTGGATAAATTACAACCACCTCAGAAGGAAAAACCCTTCACTCAGTAGATGCTGAGGGTCCACTGATATCCATAGAATGCACAAAGTAAAACCAGCCAGTTGACAAGCCTGGCCCATGTACAAAGTCCTGAATAAACAACAAAGAATCATTATAAATTTGAAGAAATATTCCAAAAGAAAGAGAAATCAAAATAAGCATAAAGAACAAAACGACCATTTAAAAAGAGAAAGAATACAGGGAATCAAAGAATTCTCAACAAAATGAAACAGAACAAACAGAAACTCTCTACTTACCATAGTTCCTGAAAAAACAGTTGAATGATATGAATAAGGAACAGCATATACGAAAGTTCTTGGAAATTGAAAATATGATTGCCAAGATAAACAGTTAAATAAAATAGAGAGCTGGAATATCAAGTCGAGAAAATACACCAGGAAACATAACCAAACCCAAAGAAAAAGAAAAATGTATAAGAAAAAATAAAAAGGTGAGGAGATTCAATTCAGAAATTCTAGTTTCTGATTACTAAAGATTCCAGAAAGATAACAGAGAAAATAAAGGAAACAGAATAATCATAAAAATAACAAGAAAATTTCACACTACATTAATCTCCAAAGAGCCTAATAACTGCCAAAACATTAAGTGGAAAACAACCAACCAACTACAACAAAACTCAAATCTAAGGACATCACTGTGAAACTGCAGAATGCTAGAAATAAAAGATTAAAAGTATCCCAGAGATAAAAACAAGCAAAACACAACATACAATGGATCAGAATGTAGTAGACCATTCAATGGCTAAATAAGATCCTAGAAAAGCAATCCCCTCAAATTTCTAAGGGAAAACTCTCTTCTATTGCAACAAAACTATTTCACACCAATGAAACTTATTAATATCAATCATATGTGAGACCAGAATAAAGAGATTTTCAGTAATGAAGTAACCAAAACAGTATGCCATTCATTAATCCTCTCTTAGGAAGTAAAGATATATTCCAGCAAAGTGAGAGAATAAACTAGGAAGAAAGAAGACATGGCTATAGAAAGAATGGATCCAGTCCCAGATTATGGAAAAAGTAAGTCCCTGCATGACAGCTCTAGAGAAGCTTTGGACAGTAACCTGTTCAGATGAGAACAGGTTGACTGAGGTGGGGAGGGGGCCAGACATACTGTTTTTTCATTAAGCCTTTGAATAGTGTATGAATTTTTTTTTGAAAAGTATATATACGTATCACATTGATTTTTTTAATTCAGTCACATTAGAAACAAATTTAAAGAGGCAATGACACGAAATTTTGAACTCAGTCATCTTTAAACTTCTATTAGCATTTGGGAAACTTTAAAGATGACCTAAAAAGATTTTACAATTTTCTTCTCATACAATTTTTCTTCTCATAATTGTCATCACATAACAAAAAATAGGGTCAATTTTATCCGTGTGTAGTACCTAAGATTTCAGAGGCCATAATGACAGAAAAGAACCATTTACAACTTTACACAAAGAACCTCAAAAAACACTTTTTTATTTTTATAGTACCAATCATTGGTTACCAATTCACCGACTACTACTTGAATTATGCTACTTCTTTCATTATTAGAGGTGGCCTGGTCTTATTAGCTGATATTTAGTCATGCTTCATGATTCAGGACAAAACACCCAAACACAAAAGATGGTACGTGGTATAGCTAGTACAATGACTGGCTCACAGTGGATATTTGACATATTTTACCTATTTCCCACCATTCCCTACCACCTCTCCCCTTAGACACTAAAACTCCTAACCAAAAAATCATCTCCCCAGACCAGCCAGCAGAAAAACACTATATACCAATGTCTATTTTCTAGTTACAGTTAAACTAGGCTGTGAGCTCAATGTCTGGATAATTCAATGATATAATTTATTTCTGCCTCAAGAGAAGTTGAACAATCCCATATCCAAAAAGGATTCTCTACTCTTTTGTTCTTTAGTACAGAAAAGTTTCTTTTCAAAACAGTAGTCAAATATCCACAAGAATGGAGAGGAGTAGTACAGAAAATCCCTGAGTAAGAGAAAACAATTTACCTGACTTTAATAGAATATTTACATTAACCATCATTTCTAACACAGGAGCCAAATTTCACTTCAACTAGCCTTTCATGTCCACATACCGCATGTTTTGTTTTGATGGCCACCAGGAATTCTAAGACAGAAAGCAAACTGAGCAGCAGAGAGAAGTCAGGCTGTTCTTTCTTAACTGTAGTTTTAAGCTAAAGTTGGCTATTGTACAAAGTACTAATACAGATTTAAAACCAAATGAAAGGTATCTATGACTTAAAATTAGTATTTTATTCCTTGATTTTCTGCTTTGCATCTGACCTTGTCTGTAAGTGCTAAATGCTTAAACAAACTAAATGCTACTGAATCAGATGCCAGGATCCTACATCGTTATCCTGTGACTTTGGACAAGTGAACTTTGGACAAGTGACCAAGTGACAGCACTGCTATGAGTCTAGATTTCCTCAGAAAAAAAAAAAAAAAAGAGAGAGAGAAGATTAAACGTGAAGATCCCAACAAAAACTGAATTATATGACTATCATTATGTAAAGCAAAAATTGTTGTTTCTTATTTGTCACTTATTTCAAATCATAGTAGCAGCCCCTGAATACTGAATAACTACTCTGTTTCAGGCATTGGATTAGCCAATTTACAACTACTATTTCTAATTCTCTCAACAATCTTACAATGTAGTTATTATGAAAATAAAGAAACAGAAGCAGAGATTGCCTTACCAAATATCATACAACTCGTGAATACCAGGGACTGTGTAATGAGACCCTCATGCAATATCCCACAGGTTTTTTTCCACAAAACTTTCTATTATATACTATTTACAAGCATTATTCTACAGAAACCTAAAAAAAATTAGGAACCCAAGTAACTATTTAAAAAAAAAAAAAACTAAAGTCAATCCATTTTGCAATTCAAAATATCAGAGCTGGAAATGTTCATTACGTACTCACCTGATGCAGGAGACGTTTCAGTTTGAGTAACTGAGTTTTTACAGCAGTGCAATCCTGAACCATGTGCCGAAGGGTCATCTCATCCAGTATCACTGTATTTTCTGGTACATCAACAAACATCTTCTGAGCCTGGAAAAAGGGCATTCCTCCATAGCTTTCAAAATGACCCAAAGGAGATTCTCTATAGGGAGAGCCTCTGGAAGGGAAGAAGGTGGAGGGAAAAGATACACAATACAATTTCAGAAAGAAATAAGGATAATGAAATTATTGCAGTGATTATTACAAATCACTTATCATTATCACCAAGCCTCTGACTTGCACTCACCTCAGTCACTGATATGTTTCCACAAAAGGTGCAATCACCTCTAGTTTATTAAAACAATTATCTTCTGTATCCCCCATCCTGTGTGTATTTTACATACTGGAAGAATAAACCTTCTTTAGGAACTGGGATAGAAACAAAATCCTCTGGAAAGACTTTATCTGAAAAAATTAAACTTATTCTTCCTTTTCTGCAATGACTGTTGTTCATCAGTTTTTAACTTTGTTTAATCTCTTAAATTGCACACCTTTTTTAGCCCCATAACAATGCTACCAACATTAACTCTCAATTTGTATACATCCTTGGACTCCCATTTCTTGAAAGTCCCAACAGGCAGTTAAGACGAATTTTTTGTTTTTATATTACTAATAAAGCACGTTTTCCAATAAAGGTTATTTAAGCTTTTGTAAAAGTTTTATATATACAGCGTATTTCCTAATCTTACAGTGCATTAAAAAAATCTACTCTCGGTAACACCTCGTCCCTACTAAAAATACAAAAAATTAGCCAAGCGTGGTGGCACGCGCCTGTAATCCTAGTTACTTGGGAGGCTAATGCAGGAGAATGCCTTGAACCCAGGAGGTGCAGGTTGCAGTGAGCCGAGATCGCACCACTACACTCCAGCCTGGGCGACAGAGCTAGACTCTGTGTCAAAAAAAAAAAAAAAAAAAAACTACTCTAAAATTTTTTACATTTCCCTTCAGTTTCATACAATAACATACATGCCAAATAAGGAAAAAAAAGTAATGTGTTTCATGGGAGTAAAAAGCAAAATATTTTAACCAAAGTATTTTAACCAGAAGTCATAGTTACAGCAATATAAAATGGCTACTTTAATTCCAGTTGGTTCTTAAATTGTGACAAGAACCTTCTTTTTTTTTTTTTTGAGATGGAGTCTCGCTCAGTCACCCAGGCTGGAGTGAAATGGTATGATCTTGGCTCATTGTAACCTCTGTCTCCAGCGTTCAAGCAATTCTCCTGCCTCAACCTCCCAAGTAGCTGGGATTAAAGGCACCTGCCATCATGCCTGGCTAATTTTTGTATTTTTGTAGAGACGGGGTTTCACCATGTTGACCAGGCTGGTCTTGAACTCCTGATCTCAGGTGATCCACCTGCTTTGGCCTGCCAAAGTGCTGGGATTACAGGCGTGAGCCACTATGCCCAGCCGAGAACTTCTAATATATGTGAAATCGCACTTGCTGTATCGCAAATACACACACACACACACACACACACACACACACACACACACAGAGTAAGTAGAGACAGGGGTTGCTCAGGCTGGTCTTGAACTTCTAGCAAAATTTCAATATATAAGACACTGAAAAAATATTATCTCCAATATAATGGCTATTTTAAAATGAAGATTAAAGTTAAATTCATAATGCATTAAATGTGCAAAAATTCCAATGCATTAAATTTCAACCATATTGGAAACATAGAAATACGGTTTCTACCAAATTTTCTAGCTTTTAACAAATATTCCCAAATCTCTGAATTCTCAAATATTCAGTATGAGGTAGAGTTTTACCAGATTATTTTTCTCTGAAACTACTTCTCATTAAGTACTTCAGACCCGACTTTCTTTTAACCCAAGAAAAAGATTTTTAGAAATTTTCAAACTGTTGATCTTATGATGCCACAGACAGCCTGGATCCTATTTATTCTTCAACTTCTTCCCTCACCACACCTGCCTCTCTCAGAGTGACTTCTTAATTCCTACCTAATTACCTGAGATTCCCAAAGCATGCTACAATCTCACCTCCAAACCCACAGCCTCTGAGCAGTCTTTGCCAGTCTCTCCATTCTGCCCTCCACTGTGCGCACTTGACCTAGATAATTCCTCTTCATCTTAAATTAGCTGACACTACTTCAGAGAACATTTCCTTAAATCCCCTAAGGCAGGACTTGGTACTTCCATAGGTGGTTTTATAGAGACCTGTACTGTGTCCCATTATAGTATTTATTACAATATACTTTGTTTGCAATTCAGCCCAAATTATAAACTCCATGATGGAATGAACTGTGTACTCTTTTCCTTTGCATCTGAGTTTTTGGTTTTTTAGGTTTTTTTTGTTTTGTTTTTGTATTTTTGCACTGAATGCGTAAGAACCACGTATTTTAAACACTAGAATTTTTTTTAAAGCTTATATCTCCATGATTCTAAAATTCTGTAGCTGTCACATGACAAAAGCACTGCTTTAGAATTATAATCTGAATAGTTAATAATAAAATTAAAAGGTACTTCTTATTTTGCCAAGTGAGAGAGAGAGATTAGAAAGGGAATATACTGAAGGAGACTGGTCTGCAGGCTACACCATGAGAATCAGGTATGGAATATGGACATACATTGACATAAATGTGATCCAAATGCATGGAATTAAAAAATTTAAAACGTTTTAAGGAAGAGTAGTCTTGTTCATTGACACCAAGAACTGACATCTAGAAAAGCCACAATAGCCAGCTCTCACCTCAGATTTCAGTTTAAATCATATCTGACAGTAATTAGCTACTGAAAATATTTATTATCTTTGGGCCATAGTTTCTTTAACTCTCAATGTTCTCTACTGCTCATTGAACAAAGTTTATATGCCTTAGGTTCCATTTCAAACACCTCCACCATAAGATTCAAAATTAATCCTGTTTTTTTTTCCTAGTACTGAAATGCTACTTTCTTCAGAAGCCCTTCCTGATCCCCTCAACTAGATAAAACTATCATTTTATGATCCTTAATTTGTTTCACAGCATCAACTAAAGAAACCTATACACTTTTCAACTCCAATTGGATTGTAAGTCCTTTGAAAACAGAGCCATATCTTACTCATTTTAATATTATCTGCATAGATCATTTGAGTCCAAATTCAGCTGCTACTTACTAGCTACACAACACACAGGGCAAGTTACCAAATCCCTCTATGCTTCATTTCCTAAACTATAAAATGGGCATAATAACAATACTTGTCTCCTTAGGTTAGTATAAGACTTAAATGAGGTAATATATGTTAATATATGTGCTTGGACTAATACATAATATATAGTAAATATTAATAAAAATGACTTACTATCATATTATTATTAATAGTTTCCAACCTCTTTATCTTGAGACATTTCTTCAAATAGAAGTATCAAAAGAATACTACAATGAACAACAATATACCCTTCACCTATATTTACTAACTGTTAAAATACTGACACATTTGCTTTGCATCTATGTATTTGTTGCTAAACCATCTGACAATAAGTTAAAAGTGACATAAAATCCTACTGGGAGAAACAAATGAAGTTTTCTGGGGAAAAAATGAATATAACAGAGAAATCTTAGAGACAGAAAGAGGCAAAGATGGAACAGAAAACAAATATATAACAGGGATTATTTTCAGAAAATAAAAGGAGACTATGAAGATAGGAGGGAGCGGGAACACAGGACAGAAAGATAATGAAGATTTTAATCTCAGAATTTGAGATTTCAGATACTGAGAAGATGATGCAGTTTCCACATAAAAAAATAAATCTTAGAATGGGAGGTAAAATCACTTTCTAAGACTAAAGACACAAATCCAGGGGCAAATGTGTAAGAAGGGTGAGAAAAAATAAGAGATGAAGGGGGAATTACTGGCCATAATTCCCCACATTAAGTTTATAAATTTGTACTTCTGTATAAATTTTAACATTCATGAATTTCTAACAGAAAACTCTGGTAGTGAAAGCAACACAAAGAGTGCAAAGCTGCTGTAGCATGAACACACTAGAATGCTAGTAGCCATGTGTTAATGAAGTGAGATCTTATGTGGCCAATCAGAGCCCAGACAGGCAGGTAAATATGAAGACATGAACCATTAGAGATATGGGCGAAGGCAAAAATGAGTCCAGTGGTTTCAAAGGCATGAGAAATGAAAGTTCACTGTCTCCAATATTATTTAAACTTGTTCTTTAAGTGTTGCCAATAAAATCAATAAGATATATATAAAAAAAGGTGTAAACTAGAGAAAAGAATCTTGAAGAGATAACCTTCTTTACCCACTTAAACTGAATTCACATACAGTTCCAGAACCTGATACTAAACCCACAAGCATAAAAATCATTGTTGCATAATTATTTACTGCAGTTTTAAAGGAATTTCTCTAAATTCTATGGCTACACCCATATACTTACAAATAACTTTATTCTTCCCACTCCCAACAGAACTTCTTGATTACTAAGATGTGTGATTTTGTGCTAATCTAAAAGTTCATGATTCATAGGTGAGACTAGCAAGTGCAGATGTTTGTATGTGTGTGTGTGTGTACGTGTGTGGGGTGGGGACACTTTTCTTCTTCATTTCTTATGTAACCTGAGTCACAGTTTTGTTTTCATAAAATCATTAGTGTTTCGTGACCATTAATAAAAACTTTATACTAAAAGTTAAATGTACAGATTTTTATGTTTGTGGTAATATTATAACACAATCCCAATCAAAATTTCAGCAAGTTATTTTAAGGATATTGGCAAGATGATTCTAAATTTTTTATTAGAACAGGCAAAAGACCCAAAACATGCAAAACAATATTGAAGAAGAAGAAAGTCGAAGGACTAACACTACTCAACTTCAAGGCTTACTATACAAAGCTACAGTCATCAAAATGGCATGTGTGGTATTGGCAAAAGAACTGACATATCAACTGAATACAACAGACAGTTCAGAAATAGACCCACATATATATAGTCAATTGATCTTTGACAAAGGAGCAAAGACAGTTCAAAACAGAGTATAAAAGATAGTCTTTTCAACAAATGAGACTAGAACAACTGGACATCCACAAACAAAAAGAATGACATTAAATCTTTCACAAAAATTAAGTCAAAATGGATCAAAGACCTAAATGCAAAATGCAAAACTATAAAATTCCTATAATATGAAAAGGGAGAAAATCTAGGTGACCTTGGATTTGGCAATGAGTCTTTTGGATATAATATGAAAAGTACAACCCAAGAAAGAAAATACGGATGTTGGAAACGTTAAAACTTTTTGAAAATCTGTCCTGCAAAAAGTACTATCAAGAGAATAAGTCACAGACTGGAAGAAATCATTTGCAAAACATGTATCTGATAAAGGATTGGTATCCAAAATACACAAAGAACTCTTAAAACTCAACAAGAGAATAAATAACCCAATTTTAAAATGGGCAAATAGCTAGAGGCCATTATTCTAAGCGAATTAATGCTGGACGAGAAAACCAAATACCACAAGTTCCCACTTATAAATGGGAGCTAAACATTGTACTCATAGACCTAACAATGGTAACATAGACACTGGGGACTACTAGACAGGGGAGGGAAAGAGGAGCAAGGGCTGAAAAATTGTTGGGTACTATGCTCACTACCTGGGTGATGGGATCATCTGTATCCCAAATCTCAGTACCACACAATATATCCATGTATATGTGACACAAACCTGCACATATAGCAACTGAATCTAAAGTCAAAGTTGAAATTATAAAAAAATAAAAATGAGCAAAGATCTGAACAGACACATCACCAAAGACGATACACAGATGGCAAATAAGCATGTCAGAAAATGTTCAGTATCATTTATCATTAGGGAACTGCAAATTAAAACAACACTGAAATACCACTACATACCTAATAGTTAATGTTCAAAACACAGAACCAAATGCTGATAAGGATATGGAGCAGCAACAGAAGCTCTCATTCATTGCTGGTGGAAATGCAAAAGGGTAAAGCAACTTTGGAAGACAGTTTGGCAGTTTCTTACCAAATTAAACATATGCTTCCCATATGACCCAAAAATAGTGCTCCTTGATATTTACCAAAATGAGGTAAAAAATGTACGCCCATGCAAAAATCTGTATATAAATGTTTATAGCAGTTGTATTAGTAATTGTTAAAACTTAGAAGCAACCAAGATGTTTTTCAGTAAGTAAATGAATAAACAAACTGTAGTACAGCCATACAATGAAATATTATTCAGTAATGTTTTTTGAGACAGAGTCTCTCTCTGTTGTCCAGGCTGGAGAGTGAGGTGATCTCAGCTCACTGCAGCCTCAACCTCCTGGGTTCAAGTGATCCCCCCACCTCAGCCTCCCGAGTACATGGGACTATAGACACATGCCACCACACCCAGCTAATTTTTTTGATTTTTTTGTCAAGACGAGGACTCAATATGTGCCCAGGCTTTTTCTGAACTCCTGAGCGCAGGCTATCCTCCAGCCTTGGCCTCTCAAAGTGCTGTGACTGCAGGCATGAGCCACTGCACCTAGCCAGTTTTTTTGTTTTTTGTTTTTTTTTTAAATGAGATATCAAGCCACAAAAATATGTAGAGGAACCTTACATGTATTTTGGTAAGTGAAAGAAGTCAATCTGAAAAGACTATCTACTATCTGATTACAGCTCTCTGACATTCTGGAAAAGGCAAAACTGTAGAAACAGCAAAAAGATCAGTATTTACCAGAAGTTCAGCAAAAGAAGGGAGGGATGAGTAAGTGGAGCACACAGAATCTGAAGGGTAGTGAAACTATTCTGTATGATACTGAAATGGTATGGCATTATACATTTGTCAAGGCCCATAGAATATACAAAACAGAGTGAACCCTAATATAAACTATGAATTTTAGTAAATAATAAAATATCAATATTGACTCATCAATTATAATACAATCATGCAAGATGTTAATCATAGGAGAAACTGTATCTAACGGAAGGTGAGAAAGCATATGAGAACTCTATTTTTGCTCAATTTTTCTGTAAACCCAAAGCTGCTCTAAAAATATAAAATCTATTAGTTTAAAAAAAAAGAACGAAAGAAAAATAAAGCATGACAAATGAAGAGAAACAATGCCAGAATGACAGAGATTTCTAAAACTCCATTCCTCCATTAAAGCACTAAGAACACTGGCAAATTTATCAAAATCAACTTTTTCAGAACTCTAGAAGTCAGCCAAATGCTTACGACAACTAAGGAGCATTTAATCAATAAAAACTGCTGAATCTCAGAGAAACAGCAAGCTCTGTGGCATTTTAATTTATCCAATAGCCACACCCATCTCCCTACCTTTGCGGTAGCTTGAGAACCAAAAGCATTCCAACAAGCATGGCAGCTGTGAAATCCAGCAATCACTAGAGATTGGGGGACAAAATGGGTTTAGAACTCTCCAAAAAGCACCACTTCCAAAGAACTGCTATGATCTGATCTCTCTGGCTGCTCCCTAGAAAAAGCCCATTCTCAGGAGTTGGTTTGAGCTGATTCAAAGCTTGTTCATTAATTCCCTTATCCCTAGTGCACTGCTTAAAATCTCAGCTGCCTGAAATGGCAATATCAATTGGGACAAACAAGAAGCTGACCAAAAATCATAAAAGGAAAACCTGAGGAAAGAAACGTCCACAAGAGGCTTTGAAATGCTCCAATATAGTCCTGGGAATAGAGAAGAACATATACATGTATAGGCTGTAGATGTACATGCCAAGGAAATACCAGAGAATTCCCTAATCTTCCACCTTTGGCTGACTTTGAAACTGAACAAGCAGGAAGTGAAGGCCAAGGCAGAGCTGCAAACTACTTCCGGGGACTGCAGGTGTGCCTAAGTTGCAAACTACTTACAGGAGTTGTAGGTGTGCCTAAGCAAACACACAGAGCGCCCTGATGGAGGGCGGGAGACTTATTAGTACGAGGCATTCAATGAAATCTCCTTCCAACCATTAGCTGACCACTAATCAAACCAAGCAAAGACTTCAAATATTTTTTTAAAATACAGACTTTTTACAGAATCTGTCTAGAAAAGTCAGTAAACAACCACAAAAAAACAACAACAAATTCTGGCCAGGGAGAAATCTGATTTAAGTAGTTTTCACATTATTTGTATTGATTTTTTCAAATTTTTTGTGACAAGCAAGGAATGATGCTCATACATTCCCTTAGTTAAGTGGCCACAGTGAAGTGAGGAGGGGCAGAAAGAATGTAACTAATGACCAAACATGTCCCAAATTGATGAAAAACTTTAATCTGCATATCTAGGAGGCTCAACAAACTACAGATATGATAAACTAAAAGAGGGGTATATTACAATTTAACTGTTGAAAGCCAAAGAAAAAGTGAAAATCCTTAATGCAGAAAAAAAAGCCAGTGGGGGTCGGGGGGACTCATCACGTGGAAGACATGCTCAATAACATTAACAGCTGATTTCTCATCAGAAAGCATGGGGGTTGAAATATTACAAGGAACACTGCCAACCAAGAAGTCTACATTTGGCAAAACTATCCTTCAAAATAAAAGAGAAATTAAGATATTCCCAGATAAACAAAAACAGAGAATTTACTGCTAACACACCTTCCCTACAAGATACAGTGAAGTTAGAGACTTGAACAACTCACTTTCAATAATGGACAGAACAATTAGAGATATATGAGAAAGTAGAAGATTTAAACAACATTATAAACCAACAAGACCAAAAAGACATCTACAGAATATCTATAAAAATTAAATTAGCAATCAAAAAAAACTGCCACAAAGAAAAGCCCAGGCCCAAATAACTTCACTGGTCAATACTACAAAACATTCAAAGAAGAATTCACAGAAATCCTTCACAAACTCTTCCCAAAAGTAGAAGTGAAAGGAATACTTCCCAATTCAATCTGTGTGGTCCTGATATCAAAACAAGACAAGGATATCTCAAGAAGAAAAACAAAACTACAGACCAATATTTTTTAAGAATACATATACACACACACAAAAAAAATCTTCAACAAAATACTAGCAAACTGAGTCACACAACATACCAACATACCAGCACAACACACAACATACCAAATAATTATATACCATGACCAAGTAGACTTTTGCCAAGAAATGCAAGGTTGGTTCAATATCTGAAAAAGTCAGTGTATTACTCCACATTAGTAGAACGAAAGCGGAAAAAAAAGATTATCTCTATAGACACAGAAAAAGTAACTGACAAAATCCAATACCCTTTCATAATAAAAACACTCAACTATCCATGAATGGAAGGGAACTTCAAACTGACAGAAAGTCTCTTTTAAAATCCACAGCTAACATCACATTAACAGTAAAATATTTAAAATATTTATTTTCCCTCTAATATCAGAAACAAGACACACCTATTGGCTTTCACCACTTCTACTCAACAGAGGTTGTAGCCATAGCAATTATGCAAAAGATAAAAAGAAATTCATCCAAAATGGAAAGGAAAAGGTAAAAACTATTTGCAGATAACGTATCTTGTTCACAGAAAATCCTACAGCTGGGGTCCCCAAACCCCTAGCCAGGGACCAGTACCAGTCTGCAGTCTGTTAAGAACTAGGCTGCACAGCAGGAGGTGAGCAGAGGGCAGGCATGCAAGCATTACTGCTTATCTGACAGGAGCTCCACTTCTTGTCATATCAGTGGCAGCATCAGATTCTCATGGGAGCACGAACCCTCTTGTGAGCTGCACATGCAAGGGATCTAGGTTGAACACGCTTTATGAGAATCTAACTAATGCCTGCAGATTTGAGGCGGAAGAGTTTCATCCCAATCCCAAAACCAGCCCCCAACCTCCCACCTGTGGCCTGTGGAAAATCTGTCTTCCAGGAGACTGGTCCTTGGTGCCAAAAAGGTTGGAGACCACTGTCTACAGGACTAAGCAAACAGAGGGTTAAATGACTTGTACATGAACACTGCAGCCACTCAGGACTGCAGTAAAGCTTATAACAAAGAGGGAAAGTGGGCCAAGGGCCAAGCCTTTTTGTAAGCTCCAGGTAGGAACCAGTGAAGAGGAGTTTCACTGAAGAGGGTGACTGGAAAATAAGAATCTTCGGTGTAAAAATGTTCCTGGGGAAGTAGTACATTTGGGAAAGAGCTAGGTTTCAGTTATGATTAGAAGAATGTAGGTGAAGAGATGAAGAATGTGAGTGTGCTAGGATATGTGAGAATTCCAGATAGCATATCAAAAGGTGTAGAAAAAAAGGAGGTCTAGGCGGAAAAGAAAAGAGGAAGATTAGACCAGGTAAAAAGACAGAGGAGTATTACGATGAGAACATGAGTGGATGTATTAGTTCTCAACCACCAGTCTTCCAATACCCCTGAGTAAAGGATAAGGCATGATCCTATAACTAATGACAATAATAATGGGAGTTAAGGGACAGAAGAAAGCGAAGCAATACTCAGGAAGTTTTAGAAAGGAAAAAGGTCTTTTGCACATGCAATATTGAAAAGGCCCTGGGGCTAGTACACCCAAACCTTTCTAATATCAAGGCACAGAGAGAGATTAATAGTTTTAAGTTATGCTGGGGTAAGGCTCGTCTTGGAGGAGGTTTCTTTCTGTACCACCCATCCCATAACTTGCTCAGGTGGATCTGGGTGTCTCAAACCCAGCACCAACACCCCAAAGATTGAGAGTTTCAATGAACTGATCAATCTATATCCATTCACAACAAACCACTATACCTCAGCCCAATTGTTGGGAAGTTCTGTGCTAAGTCAGTCAAATTAGCAACCCCTAAGAATGCTGTACATTTTTCTCTCCTCAGTAAGAACCACTTGTGTGCATGATCCACACCATAGTCCCTTAAAATAAACTAAGTATAAGGGATTTGTGATCACGTTTTGGAAAATGGCTACATATTATATCTTTTACCACCTTTTGCAAAATCACAGTACTATATTTATACATAAAAGCACAATGGAGTCCGCCATTTAAAAAATATTTATAATCTATTCATTCTCACACTCATTTGACCGGGGACCCTCTCTTTTTCTACAACTGTTGACATCCAAGGAACAGTTGTTTGAAAATGTTGCTTAACTTTTCTGACAAACTAATTCAGGAAAAAAACACACCCTTTATCTTATGCATACTGTGTATGTTGTAATAAATTGAATTTTATTCTTTGCTTTCACTGCAAAGAATCTTAGAATCAATGTTTTCCTTCACTTTAGGAACTATACAACACCATGGTTTTCTTCCATTATTTCTTTAAACCAGTTGAACTATTTGTATTGTAAATGTGCTCCAAAATGACCTGAAATCCCTGTGGAATGAGATAAGAAAGTGAAAAGGAAAAACTAATAACTTCCATAGAGTGCCTACTGTAAACTAGACACTACTCTAGGCACTTTTACCCCTGATTCTCAAACACTGAGAGAGATATTATTAATTATGTTTTAAAGATAGTAAAGTGGAGATGGTTTAAATAAATTATCTAAGCTTGCAAAGCTAATCTGTGCCAGGTCAGGTTTTGATCCCAGGTTTCAGTGACTACGGAGCCTCATTACAAAATAAGATCTGATCAATTTAAAGACTATCCTCTACTTTGAAAAAGAAAAGACTAAACAGTACCTTCAGCACTAAACAGTACCTTCCTCTGTTTTTAATGGTACTTGTGGAATTTTTAAATTTTAACTTATTACATGAGCAAAAGACGACCAATCACTTGGCACTAATTTTAAATATTATTTGGAAAAACTATAAATTTAACAAAATTAACATTTCATCATTTCCAAATGAGAGCTAGAAAATCATACCATAACTTGAAGTCCAAAAAGCAGATATACATAAAGTATTTATATTTATGATAAAACTAATGAAAAAACATTTGGGTCAAAAAGAACAAATTAGACATATTATTCCAATTAGTACCACATAAAACTTGAGTGCTTTTTGGTGCCTCTAAAAACAAACCAGATAAAAACAGGTTTTTTGAGGGTTGTGGAAAAGGGAGAATTATAATTCAAAATCAGAGGACAGCAAATAAAATCTAAGTTAGGACAGTACTTACCTGCTCAAGTCACTTTTTCCATGGTGATGATAGTGGTCAGGGTGGCTGAGATGGTAATGCTCCTGTCCACTCCACCTCTGGGGTGGCCTTTTCCAAAAACCTTCCTGAGGCTGCCGAACATTTCTGTCTGGTCGGTCAAAGCGGTTCATATTGTCACACTCCACTAGACAGATTCAAAAGAAAAAGACTATAAACATGTACATACTCCATAAAAGTTAACTCTTATAGCTTGATAATTAAACGTTGCTGAAAATATAAAAATAATATTCTAAAAATACCAGCCATTTATGTTAATCACAATATCAAGATTTCTAAAAGCATAACCAGTTCTTCTGGTGAAAACTGAACTTAATATCATTCAAAATGAAGTAAATTATAAAACTTTTATATCACAGTCATGTAAACAATTAACTGCCACACTGTTTTAAAACAGGCAAATTATCCTGGAAATCAACATTATACATCTAAACACTCATAATCAGTTTTAGGTGGTTTTTATCACTGTCACAAGTTGGCTCTGATTTCAGAATGAAAATGACAGGAAACAGTAGATTTTTAAGAGAATTCATTCCTATAAATGACTGCTACAATTAATTTTCATTGATTTCCAGAAGCACAAATTAACTTTTCATCACAAACAAATCACACTTTTAAAATTAAGCTCACATTTTCAGAAAGAAAGACGCTTCAATCTGCCTGCAATAGGAGCTTGTTCTAAAGTCTAAAATGCCACTGAAAACAAAGCCAGTACTTTGCAGCAACAAACAGTACACTCCCTTAAATCCAAATACCACAAAAACACGAAAAGAATCTCTTTGAAACACCCCAAGCTTCTTCACTTACCCAAATACTTTTTCCTCACATATCTGAGCACTCACTAAGAGAGTTACTTTGCACAAGGGAGACATTGTGTTACCGACTGCCTACTCAGACATAGTTGCACCCAAGGCACTGCTGAACAGGCCTTCCTTCCTGCTCAACTCCCAGCCCTCCCTGTGGGAAGCAAGCCCAGTTTGCCCTGTGACTCCATCTTCACTCAGTGCTTACATAGCTACTGACTTAGGACCGTTACTAAAAATACTGCTAAACACTAACCCAAGCCACAGAACAGGAAAGGTTTCTCTAGTCTGAGAACTACTACATGAGAAAGTTCAAGTCCTGCATGTTCAGAATTCCTTGTAATAAAAAGCTATAAAAATCAACATAATCCCCATTTAAAAAAACAAAAACAAAAACAAAACCTCGCTTATTTAAATTACTGTTTCACTGAACCAAAAACTTGAATTTGAAACATGACGAGTGTTTCATTACAGTATACTGGATAAAAACAAACTTTGGCATTCCAAAAAAGGATATTGTAGTTTGAAAAGTACAGATGTTCAGTTCTCATATATACTGAATTCATTTTAATGTATTTCTTCGAAATGTGTAACAATTTACACACATTTTTTAAAGGACACTGAAATTTTGTTTATATTCACTAGAATCACCTTAAGAAGAAATATACATTTAATAATGTGAAAAAAAATTTTTTTCATGTTTTAAAAGAAACCTTACATTTGAACTTATTTCAATTTGTTGTCATCTTACAGGAATAAACCAAGTTTTTTTTTTTTTTTTTTGTAAGTTCACTTATAGAAAACTTCACAAATAAAGGCATGGTGACCATTATGTCCAAAAATGTCAGAAGTAGAAAATAAGATAGCAAAAGAAAATTTTAAATAATCATCTCGAGAAGGTTTTTCTTTTTGTTTGATGAGACAGGGTCTCAATCTGTCACCCAGGCTAAAGTATAGTGGTGCAATCATAGCTCACTGTAACCCCAAACTCCTGAGCTCAAGTGATCCTTCCGCCTCAACCTCCAGACCAGCTAGGACTACAGGCATGAGAGGCCATGCACAGTCTTTTGTTTTTGTTTTTTTTTTAAGAGATGGGGTCTTGCTATACTGCCCAGGCTGGTCTCAAAATTCTGGCCTCAAGGGATTCTTCCACCTCACCTTCCCAAAGTGCTGGGCTTACCGGCCTGAATCACCATGCCCAGGCTTCAAGATTTAAAATTGCTTTTAGCTTAGTGCCTTTAGCAACATCATATATAAATTCATATTTGTATTATATTCATAGATTCAGTCAAGACCCAGTTAAGTATTTCTACATGGTATTAAAATGTTTCTTTAGTTTAAGTAACTCTATATAATGAAGGGATAATCTACATTTAACTGTTCCGAATTCATATTTTTCCTCAATTTAGGCAAGAGAAATTCCACTCACTCCCAAAGCAAGAAACATTGTCAAAAAAACAACTTGATAGGTTATTCGAATGGTATCAACACTGTCCACACAGAGGACGAAGCAAGCAAATCGCGTGAATAGGCCAGGAGATGGGTTAAATATTGTGAGCAATTACAATGTAGAAACTGATGTGGTGCTTTCGTATTTGCTAAAAGTTGTAGGTTCCACATACAGACTCCAAATTGAGGAATCTTTATTGAAACTTGAACTCAAACATGGGCATAATGGCAAGTAAGCACTGGAAGCAAACATTTGCCATAACCACAAAAGACTAATGTTCAAACTGAGACAAAGTGGGCTTAAGCTCTAGAGAAATGACTGCTCCAAGATTCTGCAGAAAGTATCATGTTTAACTTCTCAAGGCATCCATCAATCACGTGTTATATATTTTAAAATGCTGCTAAAAAGATAATGTGGAACAACACTGCTGGTGGTTTCTTAGAAAAGATTAAAGATTTTGAGATGAAGTCTAGCTCTGTCACTCAAGCTGGAGTGCAGTGGCATGATCTTGCCTCACTGCGGCCTCCACCTCCCAGGTTCAAGCTATTCTCCTGCCTCAGCCTCCCGAGTAACTGAGATTACAGGCACGCATCACCAAGCCTGTCTAATTTTTTCTATTTTTACTAGAGAAAGGGTTTCACTGTGCTGGCCAGGCTGGTCTTGAACCCCTGACCTCAAGTGATCCACATGCCTTGCCCTCCCAAGTGCTGGGATTACATGCGTGAGCCACCACCCCTGACGCAGAGACTGATAAATTTAAATTTAAAACAGAACAGGTAAGATTAAGAAAGAAAATGAGTCCCTCTGAATATGTGTAATACCATAGGGAATGATGGTGGCTTGTGGCAAACTAAAGAAAAAACTGGTGAACCTGAAGGCATCCCAGTTCAAAAATTCAATGTGCTGATCACAACCAGATGCAGATGCAGGCGAGACTGGGCCCTAACGATGAGTTGAGAACCCCTGCTAGAGAAAAATACAGGCCTTCTGAAGGAAGTCTTTAGCATGAGATAAGAAACAAAGAAGAAAAAAGTGTGATTAGCAAAGTCCTCTGAGGGGGAAGTCAAGCACCAAATTTTCTGTTTTACCCTTAAGCTCAAAAATAAATTTCTCTAAATATTAAAGGACAACCTGACAAGTGTTTTATTGATACAGGCACTAAAATATCAACCTTAGACCCCACAACTGTTAGCTTACACTCAGGGTCACCAAAACACTCACGTGTGGATTTCTCCGTTGGGGATCAGAACATGATACTACAAAGTGTGGCATTTTGGCAAGATGAGTACTTTGAACTAAGGGAAACTGGAAATGCCTCAGAGGCAAGGTCTTTCTGATCTTCCTATCCTCTTGTTTCCTGCCCTTCTTCCTTCTCCAAAGTGAGTTACAGAAACCAGAATTCCTCTCCCCAAGGCAGGTCACAGAAACTAAAAATCCTCTCCCTCAAAGGAAGCCCTAAAACCTAGAAAGATCACTCACTCTCTTTTCCTTTCTTCCTTGAAGACCCTCATTCCAGAGGGGTTCTGCACCATATGTGGGAGGCAGGAATACTACAGAGAATCCAAGAAGAATCTGAACAGACAGTCCTTGCTGGGTCACCCTCCCTGCCCTCAGTCTATCACCATTAGATCATAACCTTTTGTCCAATCACATTTCTATACAGCTGTCCATTCTTTATCAAGCCTAAGCATAAAATCAGAGTTTTCCCTGGGTCTTTGGGTCTTCATTTCTGAAGAATCCCATGTCATGTACAATTTTGATTAAATAAATGTGTTACACTTTTTTGTTAACTTGTCTTTTGTTATAGGTATGTCAGCCATGACCCTTATGATGGTTGAGAAAAAGTATCGTATTTTTCTGCCCCTACATTCTCTGACATGGTATGGCTCTGTGTCCCCACCCATATCTCACCTTGAATTGCAATAATCCCCATGTATCAAGGGCAGGACCAGGTGGAAATAACTGAATCATGGGGGCAGTTTCCTCCATGATGTTCTTGTGATAGTGAGTTCTCATGAGATCTCATTGTTTTATAAGGGGCTTTTCCCCCTTTGCTCAGCACTTCTCTCTCCTGCTGTCATGTGAAGAAGGACGTGTTTGCTCCCCCTTCCACCATGACTGTAAGTTTCCTGCGGCCTCCCCAGCCATGCAAAACTGTAAGTCAACTAAACCTCTTTCCTGTATAAATTACCCAGTCTTGGGCAGTTCTTTATGGCAGCATGAGAATGGATTAATACAATCTCCAAAAACTTCCCTCCAATAACAGTCTCTAAATCCTAGCCCACAAATGTCCAGAAAACATTTGACCAACATTCTCTCCTTCTTTGTGTGACTACATATATCACTTAGTAGGGAAAGATTAACTGCACAAATGCATTCACCAGAACAAAGAGTCTCCTCATGGCTTCTTCCATGAAATGACAATTTAACAACTGTCATTCATAATGAGGTCACAGAAAACTTGTATCCAAATTAAAGATTTCAGTGAGGTGCCACTCTTCTGTGGGCCAAAACTCCACTGGTACTGGTAGAATTAGGGGCACTGAAACCATTCGTTATGGTTCACAGTGAGCAATCTAACTTTTTTTTTTGAGATGGAGTCTCGCTCTGTCGCCCAGGCTGGAGTACAGTGGCACGATCTCAGCTCACTGCAATCTCTGCCTCCCAGGTTTAAGCAATTCTCCTGCCTCAGTATCCCAAGTAGCTGGGACTACAGGCGTGTGCCTCCATGCTCAGCTAATTTTTTTCTATTTTTAGTAGAGATTGGGTTTCAACATGTTAGCCAGGATGGTCTCAATCTCCTGACCTCGTGATCTGCCCGCCTCAGCCTCCCAAAGAGCTGGGATTACAGGCGTGAGTCACCACGCCTAGCCCCAGTCTAAATGTTTATCAAACCTGCATAATATAATCAACAACCAGAACCTATAAAGGACTAAAACCTGTAGTAGAAAGCATATTATAAGACTCCCTAAACCTCTACCAGTCCCTGTAACATTCTCATCTTCCCAGCCAAAAAACTGTAATGGATGTGTATAGTCATTCGGGACTTAAGAGTCATAAAAACAATAATTTCCCACTTTCCTATAGTACCAAACCTAGATATTATTTTATCTTTGGTGCCTCAGGAGGCTACATATTTTAGATCCATGTTCTTACATGCTTTCTTTAATGTTCCTTTACTCGAAATAGCCAATAGTTGTTTGCCTTCTTCTAGAAAAATCTAAAGTACTGTTTACGTGGGATGTTTCCAAGAGTTCCCTCCTACTTTTCACAAGTCCCCAATCAAGACCTCAAAGACTAAATTTCCCTGCGATTGTACTTTTATCTAATATTTGGGTAACTTTCTGTTGTCTGCTAAAGATAAGGCAGGCTCTAAGATGCTTTCTCTCTGCTTCCACTCAGAAAGGGCATAAAGTTTCCAAGAGAAGTTGTTATAATTCTGTCAAAGTAAAATGCATTACCTAGCATGTGATTTATTCCGAGGAAGTAAATCCCTCACTCCTCACTACCAGCCCTAAAAATTACCATTAAATTTCCCAGATCATCAAGTCTCATTATTCTTCCCCTATAACTTTCCAATGGTTTATGTTTTTCCTCTGTGTTCTACAATATTTTTCTACTTGATCTTTCAAGTCACTAATTTGGATTCAATAGCAGTGATGCTTTCTGTCATTTACTGAATAAACTGTTCTGTTGGGAAATCTTGTCTTTTAACTCCAGAAAAAAATTGTGCTGCAATTCCATCTAAGTGATTATCTCCTTGGACTACTCTAATCCCCAGGGTTCTGTCATTTTCCTTGTTCTTCCTCAGTGTTACCTGTGATTTTTTTCTTTTTCAGCACTAGAACTCAGCTGTTTGCCAGAGCATACTAAGCGACAGCAGAACCACAAAAAGGTGTAACAATCTCTATCGCTGTGAGAGAGTAGTGGATATTGTCCTCACCTTCTCATTCTCTCCTTACGGAATTATACATGCAATGTCCTCTATCATGTGCAGAGCCTTCATTATGAAGAATACACTTTCCAGTCCCAAAGGTGCTAGGTTTGGCCATGTCACCTGCTTTGGCCAAAAGAATGTGCTTAGAAATAAGTGTCTTCTGTAAATGAAAGTGGTTGTCAGGTTAGCTCCAGGGGTCTGGGTGTTTTTCTTTTTTATTTTATTTCATTTATGTTTATTTTATTTTATTTTATTTTTTGAGGAGGGAGGTGATTTTATTTTAATTTTATGGGCTCCTTTCTCCCTTTTTTTGGTGATCTAATTGCATTGGTTAAAAGCTGCTAAGAAGTTCTTTAGAATACGCTTTCTAACCAAATCTAACCTTATTTAGACAATGCAGATGGACAAGCTTGGATTGTTTGAACTAAAATGGGAACACTAAACAACTATCAAACCCTCACTAATAACACTGTGGCTTTGCTGTCAAGTGTAGATTCCCCACTTCAAAAAATCTTGTGACCATTTGGTATGGCTTATCTGGAAACTTTTGTAAATCTTATGTTTTAGTAAAATATTTTTTGTTATTCTAAAAAAAAAAAAAGTGCTAGCTCTTAGCTAAGACTTTAAGAGACATAATATGCATGTTTCTGCTCATCCTGTTGCATTTCTGCTGTCATGAGAACAACCTGCCCCAAAGTGGTCCTCGTCTCAAAATGAAGAAACATGGAATAGACCTCAAGCCAGTCCCATAGCCTCAGCTTCCCAGCTAATCCTTAGATCCATAAATTAGAAAAATAAATGTTTATTTTGAAAGCAACTGAGATTTTGAGAATGCCATACAGCATTCTGGCAGGAAAAATAAAAGCCTCACCAGTATGACAAATAGAAGCTGGTAGTAAAGCAGTAAAGCAGGCTACTAACACCCCAGTGAAGCATTAGGACAGATATCTCACCTCTCTGAAATATTCCTTGCATTTTTCTAGCACCATGGATAAAAGGATCCCACTCACCATTTTTACTTTATTTCTAGCCCATAGAGGCCTGTGAGACCAGGCAAATGTTGATTGACAGGAAATTCTCAGATTCCTAAGGGCAGCCCTCTCCCCAGGAGTATCCCCATTTCAACCTTTGCCCCCAGGGCTTTTTTATGCTGGTTTCTGATTCTCCAACAGTCCTTAAGATAAAAAAATCCTACAAGTGCTATGTCATTGGAGCAAAAAGAACCTAAGTCCCCTCTCCCATATGGATTATCTAAAGCCTCACCCCAGCAGTTACTGGGATCTAGAGAGAAAGACAGACTAGAATTGGGAGTAAAATGTACAGAATGATCCATTCAGAAGGTCATCACTTTCCAGAATTAATCTTTATAAAATATTTATCAAATTAAGATATTATAGTGTTTCACAAGTCAGATGGTATGTTTCTGTAAATACATTTCTTCCTAAAATCAATACGAGATAAAGGGAGGAAAAACTGGGTACATACACAGAAAAAGAAAAGACAACTCTTATCTGCAACTTACTTTATGGTATAAAATGTTATTGGATCATAGAGAATTATATCTAAGACTTACAAAATCAGGTTTTAAATATTTAAGTTAGTTTGCAAATGAACCTATTTTATATCACTTAAGACTGACTCTCAGTCTGAAAGGCTCCATTAAGATTACGAAGTCTGCAAGCAACAAATATCAAATTGGCTACAGTCAAGTAGCTCAAGTATATACCTCTGAAGGTTCAATATTGTTTCAACTTACCATTTTCAAGAGGTGCATCCTCAGGCAGATCCACATCAAGCATAAGATCATCATCCTCAAGGTCACATGATTCAAGATTATTCAAAATATCCTGTGAACAAAAGCAGTAAAAAATATACTATAATCTAGCTCTAAGGATATGTACAACCATTATTTTTAGAAATTGAACTATATGATATACTGAATTTGCTCATTATCTGCACTGAAAGAATAGAATAAAACAGGTTTTAAATTTTTTTAAATAAAAATAGATTCAACTAGTTTAAGCTATTTCTAACATCCTTCTCCTAGTCTTCCTCCCTCCTAGTCTTCCTCCCCAACAGATTTTTATTTACATATTAAAAAACTTTAAGTCCATGTTTTTAACATCTTCCCTGGTAACATATTGAAGAACCAAAATAGTACAGAATCACCCAAAAGTTATTCATAATTGGTATAAGAGGTGAGAGGCTATGTTTTATTATGTCCAGAGATGGGACCACTTACATAAATAATAAAATAAGTCTTTAATAATGTGGTTATTCCATTTCCTTTACTGTGCCAAACCTACCTCCTGCTACCATTAAGCACTCTGTCACCTCCTTGGCTGGACTAAATTTATTCTTTTTCTATGATAGTACTAGACTATTCAAACTGGCATACGCAGTCCCTGCTGGCTTTTATTTGCAATCTTACCAGCTATTATCACTTCTTACAAAAGAAGTGTTTTATTTTCAAAGACTATTGTGCTGAAGCCTAAAGAACTGAATAAACAAAAACTAAGGTCAAGGTAATAAACTCAGTTTGACCTATAACCCACTGGTGAGTCCTTACAATCCAAGAATGAATCCAAATATCATAAGACCTTTCCTTAGTATATACAAGTAAAAAGATCAAAAGTCCAACAAACTTTTAAAAGACTGAGACATCATGGTCATAAAAAACTCTTATAGAAGGGAAATATCTACTTTATTACAGACAATATGAATAAAATTAAAACTGTTTCCTATGTTGGGTGTTCCATGCAAATATGTTCAATTTTGTGTTGGCCCCTCCAAAAGTAACTAGAAAAATTATCTGAAAAACAAAATCTCTGGAAATTTTTTTTTTTTTCATTTTAAAAAACTCTTGCAGAATGTTTGACATGCAATTAAACTGTACACATTTAAAGCAAACAGGAGAGAGTGCCAAGATGGCCAATTAGAAGCAGCTATAGTCTATAGCACTCATGGAGAGGAATGAAAGCAGCGAGTGAATTCACCACCTTCAACTGAAATATCCAGGTTCTCACATTGGGACTGACTAGACAAATAGTTTCACCCACAGAGAATGAAGAAAAGCAGGGTGGGGCAACAGTCCACCTGGGACCCATGTGGAGACAAAGGAACTCCCAACCTCAGCCAAGGGAAGTGGTGAGTGATTGTGCAATCCCACCTGGGGAAACCACACTTCTCCCACAGGTCTTTGCAACCAGCAGAACAGGAGATCCTCTCATAAGACCATGTCACCAACACACAGAGCAGTGTGGCGTCCAGGTAGGGCAGCAGTTCGGGCACACACAGAGTTGCAAGAGTTTTGCATATTCCACCCCTGGGATTCCCGGCAAGGCAGATCTGTCCCTACATACCACTAGGAGTGTGGCTGAATCCAAGGATCCAAGCAGCGTCGTTCTGCAGGCCCCACTTGCACGGCACCTTACAAGTTAAGACCCACTGACTTGGAATTCCAGCCAGCCAGCAATGACAGGCCAGAGTCTGCCTGAGAAGGACTGAGTTTCCAGGAGCAGGGGCAGCCACCATCTCTGCCGTCTGGTCAACTCAGCTGATCCAGTCTGCTGGCTCCGGAGAGTCCAGATAGTCCAAACAAGGAAGGGTCCCCCACAATGCAGCACAGTTGTGCTACCAAAAAGCAGCCAGACTGCTTCTTTAAGTAGGTCCCTGATCCTGTTTCTCCCGAATGGATGAGACCACCCAACAGGGTCTCCAGCCACCTCCTACAGGTGCATCCTTCAGGCTGCCAACAGGTCAGTAACCCCTGGAATGGAGTTTCCAGAGGAAGGATCAGGTTGCCATCTTTGCTGTTTCATAGCCTTCACTGGTGATACCTCCAGGTAAGAAAAAAACTGAGGCAACTAGGGTCTGAAGAGGAATGCCAGCAAACCCCAGCAGCCCTTTGGAGGAGTAGCCTGACTGTTAAAAGGAAAACAAACAGAAAACAACAGCAATAAAAACATCAACAAAAAAGACCCCACAAAAATCCCATTCAAAGGTCAGCAACCTCAAAGATCGAAAGTAGATAAGCCCACAAATACGAGAAAGAATCAGTGCAAAAACGCTGAAAACTCAAAAGGCCAGAGTGCCTCATCTCCTGCAAATGACCACAACACCTCTCCAGCAAGGGCACAGAACTGGGCTGAGGATGAGATGGCTGAACTGACACAGTAGGCTTCAGAAGGTGAGTAACAACAAACTTTGCTGAGCTAAAGGAGCATGTTGTAACCTAATGCAAAGCAGCTCCGAATGATAAAACAACACAGAAGCTGATAGTCAAAATAGCCAGTTGAGAGAGGAACATAACTGACCTGATGGAGCTGAAAATCACAACATGAGAACTTCCCAATGTAATCACCAGTATCAATAGCACAACAGACCAAGCAGAGGAAAGAATCTCAGAGCTTAACGACCATCTTGCTGAAATAAAACAAGCAGACAAAATTAGAGAAAAAAGAATGAAAATAAATGAAAAAAATCTCTGAAAAATATGCAATTATGTAAAGAGACCAAACCTATAACTGATTGGGATACCTGAAAGAGATGGGGAGAATGGAACCAACTTGGGAAACATACTTCAGGATATCATCCAGAAGAACTTCCCCCAGGTAGCAAGACAGGCCAACATTCAAATTCAGGAACTGCAGAGAACCCCAATAAGATATTCCATGAGAAGATCAACCCCAAGACACATAATCATCAGATTCTCAAGGTCGAAATGAAAAAAAAAAATGTTAAGGGCAGCCAGAGAGAAAGACCAGGTCACCCACAAAGGAAAGCCAATCACACTAATAGCAGACCTCTCAGTGGAAACCCTACAAGCCAGGAAGAGGTTGGGGAACAATAGACAACATTCTTAAAGAAAATAATTTCCAACCCAGAATTTCATATCCAGCCAAACTAAGCTTCATAAGCAAAGGAGTCTGCTTTGCAAGAGCTCCTGAAGGAAACACTAAATACAGAAAGGAAAAACCATTACCAGCCGCTACAAAAGCACACTGAAGTACACAAACAAGTAACACGATGAAGCAACCACATAAACAAGTCTGCAAAATAACCAGCTAGCATCATGATGACAAGATCAAATTTACACACAATACTAACCTTAAATGTAAATGGGCTAAATGCCCCAATTAAAAGACACAGAATGGCAATCTAAATAATTAGCCAAAATCCACTGGTATGCTGTCTTCAAAAGACCCATCTTGCATACAGAGACACACATAGGCTCAAAATAAAGGGAGGGAGGAATATTTACCAAGCAAATGGAAAACATAAAAAAGCAGAGGTTTCACTCCTGGTTTCTGACAATAGACTTTAAACCAAGAAAGATCAAAAAAGACACAGAAGGGCATTACATAATGGTAAAAGGTTCAATTCAACAAGAAGACCTAACTATCCTAAATATATATGCAGCCAAAATAGGAGTACCCAGATTCAGAAAGCAAGTTTTTAGAGACCTACAAAGAGATGCAGACTTCCACACAATAACAGTGGGAGACATTAACACCCCAGTGACAATATTAGAAAGATCATTGAGACAGAAAATTAACAAAGATATTCAGGACCTGCACTCAGATCTGGATCAAGTAGACCTGATAGATATATACAGGACTCTCCACCCAAAAACAACAGAATATGAATTCTTCTCATGGCCACAGGGAACTTACTCTAAAATTGATCACATAATCAAAAGTAAAACGCTCCTCAGCAAATGCAAAAGAACTGAATTCATAACAGTGTCTCGGACCATAGTGCAACCAAATTAGAACTCAAGATTGAGAAATTCACTCAAAACTACACAACTACATGGAAATTGAACAACCTTCTCCTGAATGACTCTTGAGAAAATAATGAGAGTAAGGCAGAAATCAAGAAGTTCTTTGAAAGTAAGGAGAACAAAAAGGAAACATACCACAATCTCTGGGATGCAGTTAAAGCAGTGTTAAGAGGGAAATTTATAGCACTAAATGCCCACATCAAAAAGCTAAAAAGATCTCAAGTTAACAACCTAACATCACAACTAAAAGGACTAGAGCACAAAGAGCAAACCAACCCCAAAGTGAGCAAAACACAAGAAATAACCAAGATCAGAGCTAAACTGAAGAAGATGGAGACACAGAAATCCCTTCCAAAAAAAAAAAAAAATAATGAACGAATCCAGGAACAGTTTTTTGAAAAAGTTAATAGACAACTAGCTAGACTAATAAGAAGAAAAGAGGGAAGAATCAAATAAACATAATCAGAAATGATAAGGGGAATATCACCACTGACCCCACAGAAATAGAAACAATCATCAGAGAATACTATAAATACCTCTATGCACATAAACTAGAAAATCTAGAAGAAACAGATAAATTCCTGGACGCATACACCCTTTTTGGGAGAAAAGTTGAGTAGTTGGGAGAGAAGCTGAGGCAGGGCTTGCAAGTCTGCTGGACTTGCTGGCTCCTTGCTTCTAGCACTCCCATTATCTCAAGTAGCCATATGTTTCTCGTTCACTTAATACACCATTTCCTTTCAACCCCCACATCCTCACCACCTGTGTCTTTGTTTGAGCACCAATAAATAGCATGGGCTCCCAAGATCGGGGCCTTCACAGCCTCCACACTCACAATGGACCCCTGGTCCCACTTCCTCTCTCAAACTATCTTTGTCTCATCCCTTTGGCTCCACTGGACTTCATCATCCCAACGACCTGTTATTGGGTCTGATCACCCCAACAAGCCTCCCAAGACTGAATCAGGAAGAAACTGATTCCCTGAACAGACCAATAACGAGTTCTAAAATTGAGCCAGTAATAAATATCCCACCAACCAAAAACAAAGCCCAAGACCAGATAGATTCACATCTGAATTCTATCAGAGGTACACAAAGAAGAGCTGCTATCAGTTCTACTTAAACTATTCAAAAAAATTTAAAAGGAGGGACTCCTCCCTAACTCGTTCTATGAGGTCACCATCATCCTGACACCAAAATCTGGCAGAAATATAACAAAAAAGGAAAACTTTAGGCCAATATCCTTGATGAACATAAATGCAAAGATCTTTAACAAAATACTGGCAAACAGAATGCAGCAGCACATCAAAAAGCTTGTCCACCATGATCAAGTAGACTTCATGCCTGGGATGCAGGGCCTGTTTCAACATATGCAAATCAATAAATGTGATTCATCACATAAACAAAACTAAAGACAAAAACCACATGACTATCTCAATAGATACAGAAAAGACCCTTGACAAAATTCAACATCTCTTCATGTTAAAAACACTCAATAAACTAGGTAGTGAAGGAACATACCTCAAAATAATAAGAGCCATATATGACAACCCACAACCAATATCATATTGAAAGGGCAAAAGCTGGGAGGCATTCCCCTTGAAAATCAGCACAAGAGAAGGATGCCCTCTCTCACCACTCCTATTCAACGTAGTATTGAAAGTTCTGGCCAGGGCAATCAGTCAAGAGAAAGAAATAAAAGGTATTCAAATGGGAAGAGAAGAAGTCAAACTGTCTTTGTTTGCAGATGACATAATTATATATTTAGAAAACCCCATCATCTCAGCCCCAAAGCTTCTTAAGCTGATAAGCAACTTCAGCAAAGTCTCAGGATACAAAATCAGTGTGCAAAAATGGCTAGCATTCCTAAACACCAACAACAGGCAAGCTGGGAGCCAAATCATGAATGAACTCCCATTCATAAATTGCCGCAAAAAGAATAGAATACCTACGTATTAATACAGCTAACGATGGAAGTAAAGAACCTCTTCAAGGAGAACTACAAACCACTGCTCAACAAAATCAGAGAGGAAACAAACAAATGGAAAACCATTCCATGCTCATGGATGGGAAAAATCAATATCATGAAAATGGCCATACTGCCGAAGCAAATTTACAGATTCAATGCTATTCCCATTAAACTACCATTGACATTCTTCACAGAATTAGAAAAAAACTATTTTAAAATTCATATGGAACAAAAAAAGAGCCCAGCCAAGACAATCCTAAGCAAAAAGAATTAAATATATAGGCACCCAATACAGGAGCACCCATATTCTGCTGGCATCATGCTATCTCACTTCATATACAAGGCTACAGTAACCAAAACAGCATGGTACTGGTGTAAGAATAGACACATAGACCAATGGAGCAGAATAGAGAACTCAGAAATAAGACTGCACACCTATAACCACATAATCTTCAACAAACCTCACAGAAACAAGCAATAGAGAAAGGACATCCTATTTAATAAATGGTGCTGGAAGAACTGGCTGGTCATACGCAGAAAATTGAAACTGGACTCCTTCCTTACACCATACACAAAAGTTAAGTCACGATGGATTAAAGACTTAAATGTAAAACCCAAAACTATAAAAACCTTAGAAGAAAATCTAGGCAATATCATTCAGATAAAGATTTAGGCACGGACAAATATTTCATGATGAGAATGCCAAAAGCATTACAGCAAAAGCAAAAATTGACAAATGGGATCTAATTAAGAGCTTCTGCACAGCAAAGGAAACTATCACAAGGGTGAACAGACAACCTATGAAATGGGAGAAAAATTTTTGCAATCTATCCATCTGACAAAGGTCTAGTCACTAGACTCTACAAGAAACTTAAGCAAATTTATTAGAAAAAAAGCAAACAATCCCAATAAAACATGGGCAAAGGACATGAACAGACACTTCTCAAAAGAAGACATACATGCGGCCAACAAACATGAAGAAAAAGCTCAACATCAATGATCCTTAGAGAAATGCAAATAAAAACCAAAATGAGATACCATCTCACGCCAGTCAGAATGGCTATTATTGAAAAGTCAAAAAGCAACAGATGCTGGCATGGCTGTGGAGAAAAAGGAACACTTTTACACTGTTGGTGGAAGTATAAATTAGTTCAACCATTGTGGTAGATGGTGTGGTGATTCTTCAAAGACCTAGGGGCAGACATGCCATTTGACCCAGCAATCCCACTGCTGGATATATACTTGAAGAAATATAAATAATTCTATTATATAAGGATATATGCATGCATATGTTCATTGCAGCACTATTCACAGTAGCAGAGACATGGAATCAACCTAAATTCCCATCAATGACAGACCAGATAAATAAACTGCGGTACATATACACCATGGAATACTATGCAACCACAAAATGGAACAAGTACTTTGCAGGGATATGGTTAGAGCTGGCAGACATTATCCTCATCAAACTAACGCAGGAACAGAAAACCAAACACCGCATGTTCTCACTTACATGTGGGAGCTGAATGATGGGAACACATGGACACACTGCAGGGAACAACATGCACTGGGGCCTAGCAGAGGGCAGAGGGTGGGTGGAGGGATTGGATCAGGAAGAAAAACTAATGGATGCTGGGCTTAATACCTGGATGATAGAATGATCTGTGCAACAAACCACCATGGCACACGTTTACATGTGTAAGAAACCTGCATGTCCTGCACACTTATCCCTAAACTTAATAAAAGTTAACTTAAATAAAAGTCGAAAAAACTAAACTGATAAATGTTGACATTATAGTCATGGTATGGAAACACCATCGAAATCAAGACAACAAACATATACATTAACTCCAAAATGTTCCTCATGCTTCTTCACAAATGTTTTCCCCCATTTGAACATAGTTCTTTGTTAATGAACTAGATGTTAACTGTTTAAAAAAAAAGCAAGCAGCAGTTATCTAAAACAGCATGTACAGAATTACCCATTTTATGAAAATAAAAACACTGTAATATACATAGAAAATAGTTGGAAAGAAACCAAAACACAAATTAACTTTTGGAAATCTCATATTTCCAAAGTGGCTAATGTGGTTAATGCCTGTATTCTTAGCACTTTGGGAGGTTGAGGCAGGAGGATTGCTTGAGCCCAGGAGTTTGAGACCAGCCTAGGCAACATAGGGAGATCCCACCTCTACAAAAAAAAACACATTTTTTTCTTTAAATAAATAGGCCGGGCATGGTGGCTCATCCCTGTAATCCCAGCACTTTGGGAGGCCACAGTGGGCAGATCACCTGAGGTCAGGAATTCAAGACCACCCTGGCCAACATGGTGAAACTCCATCTCTATTAAAAATACAAAACTTAGCCAGGCGTTGTGGCAGGCACCTGTAATTCCAGCTACTGGGGAGGCTGAGGCAGGAGAATTGCTTGAACCCGGGAGGTGGAGGTTGCAGTGAGCCGAGATCGCACTACTGCACTCCAGCCCAGGTGACAGAGGGAGACTCTGTCTCAAAAAATATAAATAAATAAACATAATAAAATAAAATAAATAGAAGAAATGAGTTTTATTCTTGTTTGGTTTAGAGTACTTATGTTTTCTCATTTATCACAATAAGCATTATGATATAAGTAACTTTATTCCCCCCAAAATCATACCCTCTCAAGAAACATTTGGCTGTTTGTGTATGTATGTCTGAGTATGTGTGAAACAAGACAGTGTTGGGTACCCTGGGCCAGATCTGACACTTAAGGCCACGGCAAAGAATCCAAAGCAATATAGCATTGTGCTCTAAGTCCAGAGCAGGGCCTGCGGAGCAGCACTGAATCAGTAAAAGGAGAACTGTTACCACTGTTAAAAAGATGCCAAACTTTTAATAACCAACTAAATCCTACATTTTATGTGATTTTCTGTACCTTTCATTTTATAATGAATGGTTAAAACATATAGCCTCAAAGAATGGGAGTGAGTCTACTCTAATTAATGTAAAGGTGACCGAATAATTATGTCACTCTACGAAGTTACTAAAAAAGCCCAGTTGAAAAGGAAGGGGGAAGAGGAACACGAAAGGAAAGAAGGAAGGAAGGAAGAGAGGTAAAAAAACGGAGGGAGAGAGAGGAAAAGAAGAAAACTATCCATATATAAATAAATCCTTATTTATGATGTTTCAAACATTCATCTCATTAGATAAAAATCCACTCTGTAAAATGAGGGAGAAGAAAAGAAGCAGATTACATATGCACAATATGACTACAATTTTAACGCTGAAAAATACATTCAAATATCTGGCAGGTGATAAACTGAAGGACAATTACAATCTTCCAATATGTGAGAACATAAGCACATACTTACGTTTTTTATATATATTTTTTTACTTTTCTGTAATAATAAATTTTTCCTTTATGTAAAAAGGACATAGGGCTTTTATAGTAAGTAAAACTTCATGTTGTATTAAGTCCTGGCACCACTGGGAAGTTCTAATCACACAAAACCAACCTGCATGTGGGAACCTTCAACCCAGCTCATTCACTAACCACGACAAATATCAGTGCCACCCGCCCCTCCCCTCCATGTAAACCATTGTGAGCCAGTGTGGGTGACTGCCCTGTTCTCCCCAGAAAGTCTCATTTTGTGAGTTAAGTCTTTTCAAACACTTTTGGTACATGTGTGGTACCATCATTCTTGGCAGCCAGCCAATTTGGGGGGCTAGGCATTGATCCAGAAAACATATTCTCAGTAATTTACAAATAACACTACTAATACATGCAAAGCACTAATCTGGGTACAGGATATGCCCAGGTAAACAAAACGAAAGAGTTTTAAAAAGTGACAAATTGAGATTTGCACTAGGGAAGTATTATTCTGGCTGCAGTGTATAGAATGGATTTAAGTCAGACAGAAAACCAGCTTTGTCGCTATTGCAGAATCCATGTGGCATATGACAGTGGCCTGATATTAATCAGTGTCAGTGAGAACAAGTAAGCAGCAGTTATGAAACATACTGAGGAGTTAGACTCTATAGGATGAAAGTTAACTGAGAAGTAAGCAAGAAGCCATGGATGACTCCTTAGTTCCTGGCTTGAGAAACAAATGTATGATGCTTATTAACTGAAATAAAGCATAAAAAAGGAAGGCCAACCCCAACAAAGCTGGAAAAGATTAAACAAATAAATAAAACAAATGATGGAAGCAAAACAAAAAAAAAGGAAAGTCAACCTCAATAAAGCTGGAAAAGATTAAATAGATAAAACAATAACAGAAGCAAAACTAAAAAGGAAGGCCAGATCTGGAAGAATGTAAAAGAATACATAGTTTTGAAACCCAATTATTTTGATGTGCATGCTGCATCTTTTAGAAGACAAACTCAAATGACAACTGAATATAGCGGTCTAGAGTTAAGTAAAGAGATTTGAATTGTGGGAGTTGTTACCAAATAGATGACAACCAGAAGATGTTGAACAGTAAGTTTGACAAAACACCGTAGAGTAAGATTACTGAATTCTAACATCTGCTTTAGGCAATTCTTCCCTTGCCCATCTTTTGGGGAGGTCTATGTTTAACATCAGATTTTGAAAGGAGTGACATCACAGATATCACTAGAATTAGAGTAAGGGTTCAGGTAATGGGAGAAAGAAAAATTAACTTACTCTAACTTTTCTTTACCAGCTTAGAAATCATCTGCACAGGGTAGAAACTGCATTTTTACAGGAAAAGAGGAAACCATGTAGTGCGGAAATTGGTTAATGTGGGAAGGAGTTTCTATTCTCTGTTTGTTGTGGCAGCCTCTTTCTCTAACTGGCAGTCCTGCACTTATTGGGAGCCAACATCCATATAGACCTGTTCTCCTTAGTAGACCATTAAAATGCAATCATTAATTGGGAGTATGACAATGAAAACCCAAATGTGTATATTCTCTGGCTTCCAGAGGCTTCCCACAAGACTGACTGGAATTAAAACTCTGAGCACATATGAGCAGGTTTACCATAGAACTTCCTTGGACTTTGAGAACACACTTCTATTCAAATAGAATGAACAGTGAGATGGTGGGTTGGTGCTTCCTTCACACATTTCTCCTTCATTATAAATGTTTCTAACAAATGACACCATCATTAGTTTAATTATACTATAAAATTAATTTTGGGGGCTATACAGTTTATAAATTTTAAAGCACAAATAGATGTGTAAACACCAACGCAATTAGGATGCAGAACAGTTTCTTCACCCTCAAAGAAGTCCCTCATACTATCCAGTTATAGTTACACCCTCCTCCCATCCATAACCTCTGTCAAACGCTGATCGGTTCTCCATCCCCATAGTTTCGTCTTTCAAGAATATCAAATAAATGGAATCATATAGCATGCAACATTTTGAGAATGACTTCATTCACTCAGCATAATGCCTTTAAGGTTCACTGGTTTCTTTTTACTGCTGAGTAGTATTCCATTACAAATGTACGGTTTGTGTATCAATTTACTAACTGAAGGATATTTCGATTCTTTCTAGTTTTTAGCTACTATACATGAAGTTATCATAAGCATGCATGTACAAGTTTTTGTGTGAATATAAGTTCTCATTTCTCTATGGTAAATACCCAGGAGTAGGACTGCTAGATGATACAGTGAGTGTTTGTTTACTTCTTAAGAAACTGCTAGGTCATTTTCCAGAGTTGTTGTAACATTTCACATATCAATCAGCAATGAATGAGACTTCTAGTTGCTCCGCATCCTCAACAGCCCTTAGTTACTGTCAGTAATCTTTATTTTAGCTCTTCTAATAGGTGTGCAATGGTGTCTCAGCATGGCCTGAATTTGCTAATGATGTTGAACAAAGTTTTACATGTTTATGTGCCACTCATATCCTTTTTGGTAAAGTATCTATTCAGGTCTCTTATACATTTTTTGATTTGGGTTGTCTACTTACTTATTATTGACTTTTAAGAGTTCTTTATACATTCTGGATAAAAGTCTTTTGACAGATACGTGAGTCACAAATATTTTCTCCTAGTCTGTAATTTAACTTTTTATTGTTTCTTGACAGTATCTTTGGTAGAACAAAGGTTTTTAATTTAACGTAATCCAGTTAATTTTTTATGGATCATGCTTTTGGCATAATTTCTAATAACTTTTCCCCTAATCTCCAGGCCATAGTATTTTAAAATGTTTTCTTACAGTTTTACAATTCACAATTACATCAAAGGTCCATTTTGGAATAATTTTTGTATAAGACGTAAAATTTTAGTCAAAGTTCAATTTTTGTTTTTTAATATATGAACGATCAAATGGTTCCAACAACATTTGTTGAAAGATTTCTCCACTGAGTTTCTTTTAAATCTTTGTCAAAGATCCACAGGCCATCTTTATGTGGTTCCATTTCTTTTCTGGAGTCTCTATTATGTTCCACTGGTTTAACTGACTGTCTCTTTGCCAATGTTACAGTGTCCTGATTGCTGTAGCTTTAAAATGGGTTAGTACAATTCCTCCAGCTTTGTTCTGCTTTTTCCAACAAAATAGATTGGTACTCCTGCTGGGATTTTGATTAGTATTTCATCACTTTGGGATTGAGTAATGTCTTCACTACACTAAGCCTTCCAGTCCATGAACACCACATTACTTTATGTATTTATGTAGGTCATATTTTATCTAGATCTTCTTTAATTTCTTTCATAAGCTCCCTATACTCTTCAGTATAGACTTTGTTAGATTTATACATAAGTGTTTTTATAGATGTTATAAACAACGTTGTTATATTTACTCAAGTTTATAACTAGTCATTGATGATACAGAGAAATAAGAATTGTGTGCATTGACTTTATATCTTACAACATTGCTAAACTCATTTATTACTTATAGGAATCTTGTTTTTTTAAGTCAAACTTTTAAAAAAATTGCCTTTTGAGGACAATGATTCAATTGGAACAGAACACATATTTAGTAGTTCAATAGCTAACTGGACAAACATGCTCAACTGTGGTGGCCCACGAGGTTTGTCCTAAACAAGCACTAATTTCATTTAGTGTGAAACAAAATCAAGCAGCTTGAGCTCCACATCCAGTTTGTCCCAGTGGCATCTGATTGCTTCCTGTCCACTCAGTTTTAAGTAGTTGCATAACTAATCCTGTCAATATTAAACCACACTTAAAATCAAGAAAATGGGAGTAATAGGTCAAAGGACTAAGAAGACTCCTTAAACAACCTTGTTAGTAAGCTGAGAATACTCCAACCTGCTTCCCCATCAACAAAAGAAACTGGAGGGGTTAAGTTTGTTTCAAAGGGGTTGGCATGGTGAAATTACAGTCATTTGATACTGAGGATCAAGGAATGGAGCCCCGTGTGTATCCTGTGGATTTCAGGGGAGTTTAATGAAATCAGAACAGAGGTGGCTCCTTGTGTGCCCACAGGATGTGACCCTTTAGCATCTGGCTACAGAGCAACCCAGGTAATGAATGTTAAATTTAAAGCTAGTCTTACTCCCTCGTGATCTGGTCCAGAAAGTCAAGATGGCAACCCTATTTTCAAAGACCGTTGGTTTAGAAATGAATTCAAGGTGTATTCCCTCTCTAAATCAGTAACTTCTGAATTATTTTCCATACTCTGAACAAAGACAAACTGTCTCCCATTTGTTATCTTCTAGAGCACAAAGAGGCTTTTTCCAGCCCAATTTATTTAGCTTGGAGCATTTATATATATTTTATCCAGCTGAACTATTTTAATTTCCACCAGAAATACATGAAATGTTGTTTCTTGGCATTTTCACTAGCATTTGGTATTATCACAGTTTTTTATATTAGTCATTCTATAGGTGTATAGAATGTGATTTTAATTTGCAATTTCCTAAGGGTTAATTATGATGAATGTCTTTCCATGTCCTTATTTCCCATCCATATCTCCTCTTTGGTGAAATGTCAAAAGTCTTTTACTCCTTTTCTAATTAAATTGCTGGTATTTTGTATTGTTCAACTTGAGAGTTTGTTAGATATTTTGGATATGAGAACTCTGTCAGATATGTGGTTTGCAAAGTTTTTCTCCCACTCTGTAGCTTGTTTTCATCCTCTTAATAGAGTTTTCTGCAATGTAAACATTTTTAATTTTAATGTGGACCAATTTGTCAATTTCTTTCTTATGGATTATGTTTTTAATATCAAAGAACTCTGTGCTTAGCCCTAGTTCCTAATGATTTTCTTCTATATTTCTTTTCAAGTTTCATAGTTCACATTTTATACGATCAATGATCCATTTTGAATTAATTTTAATAGGTGGTGAGAGGTTTAGTTTGAGATTTATTTTGTTTTACTTTGTTTTACCTATGGATATCCAATTGTTTCAGTACTATTTGTTAAAACTGCCTCTAAACATTTTTCAGGCTGGGCGTGGTGGCTCACACCTGTAATCCCAGCACTTTGGGAGGCCGAGGCGGGCGGATCATGAGGTCAGGAGATTGAAACCATCCTGGCTAACACGGTGAAACCCCATCTCTACTAAAAATACAAAAAATTGGCCGGGCGTGGTGGCGGGCGCCTGTAGTCCCAGCTACTCGGAAGGCAGAGACAGGAGAATGGCATGAACCCAGGAGGCGGAGCTTGCAGTGAGCCGAGATCGCACCACTGCACTCCAGCTTGGGTGACAGAGCGAGACTGTCTCAAAAAAAAAAAAAAAAAAAAAAAAAATTTCAAAACTCACTTGGGCATATCTGTGTAGGTCTACTTCAGGGTTCTCTATTCTGTTCCATTGATCTATGTGTCTATGCTTCTGCCAATACCACACTCTCTTGATTACTGTAACTATTAAGTCTTTACATCAGGTAGAGTAATTCTTGCCACTTTATTCTTATTTTTCAAAATTGTGTAAGCGACTCTAGTTCCCTTGCTTTTTTATATAAATTTTAGAATAAGCCTGTCTATATCTACAAAAATTTATTTCTAGGGTTTTGATGGAAAAAAAAATGCATTAAGTCTTTACAAATTTAGGAAGAACTGACATCTTAACTATGTTGAGTCTTCCATGCAGAGAATGCCATCTGAAAATAAAAATCCCTTTTCTTTCTTTCTCTTGGCTTATTACACTGGCTGAACTTCATGAACTACATTGAATAAGAGTGGTGAGAATGGACATATTTGTCTTGTTCTCGAATTTAGGAGAAAAGCATTTAATCTTTCTTCATTAAGTATTAACATAATGTTAGCTGTAGGTTTTTTGAAGATGTCAAATTCTTTTCTATTAGTTTGGCAAAGGTCATTAATTGATGTTATATTTTGCTAAATGAAATTTATTTTCTCCACCAATTGTTAGGATTTGTTTTCCCATAAAACTGTTAACATGATAGATTATACTGATCGATTTTCAACCTTGCATTCCTAGAATAAGCCCATTTGGCAAATAGTGTTTTGTTTTTGTTTTGTTTCATTGTTTTACATGTTGGTTTCAATTTGCTAACGTTATATTTTTGTTTTGTTTTGTTTTTACACGTTAGTTTCAATATGCTGACATTATGTGAAGACTTTTAAGATTATCTTTATTTTGAATAAAACTCTTCAAGTTTCTCTGTCAACACAGGCTGGGGGCTACCGTTACCAGCAGCCACCAGGGACCCAGACAAGAGTGCTCACAGGGTATTCACTTGCATGGGTCCCTTCAGGGCAGGCATTGCAGTTACGGGTCAGATTGTAGACAAGGCTTCAATGAAACAAATACAATGTGAAAATTTAAGACTTTTTAAGTACTTACAGACCCTGAAGCATACAGTGAATGCCTTGAGGCCACATGCAGAGCACAGGCTGGTAGAGAGAAAAAGAGAGTTTGGCAACTAGTATTATTGGGAAATAGGGTGTGGTCACTTTAAGTTCATCAGCAAATATAATAAATGAATGGTCCATTTAATGCAAGCTGCAGGAAAGAGAAAGCTGTCTGCTAGGCAGGAGTCATGCCTCTCAATTCTTACCTCTGGCCATTTGGGTGTAGTATAGAAATGGAAACCATGTCAAGGGTGACTATGGCCTGCCTCTGCCTCTGGCACTAGAAAGCGAAATCTGCATTTGAAATGGCTACTGAAGCCACATAAAATTACAAGCACGCGCTACGATCTTAATGAGGGATATTGGCCTATAGTTTCCTTTTCATATAATGTCTTTGTCCGGTTTTAGTATGAGGTTATTGCTGGATTTGTAAAATAAATAGGGGATATCTTTCCTTTTTCTTCTACTTTTTGGAAAAGTCTATGTGGAATTACTGTTACTTCTTCATTAATTGTTTGGTAAAATTGGCCAGTGAAACCATGTGGACAAGATCTTTTTTGGAATTTTTTTTTTTCCACAGAGTAAATTCTTTAATGGTTACAGGGCTATTCAAATTATCTATTTCAACTTGAGTGAAGTTTAATAGTTTGTGCTTTTAAGAAATTGGTCCACTCAAGTAGTAAAAATGTATGTGCTTAAGAGTTTCTCATAGTTTTCTCTCATTACATTTTTAATTCTGTGGAGTCTGTAGCAGTACCTTTTTCCTTCAACCCTGCAATCTTTCACTATGCTTCTGCCAGTCTTGCTAAATGTTTATCAATTTAATTGATCTTTTCAAAGACCACCTTTCAATTTCATTGCTTTTTTTCAATTACTTTTGGGCTTTTAATTCCATTAATCTCTGTTTTCCTTATTATTTCCTTCCTTCTACTTGATTTGGAATTAATTTGATTTTTTACTAGTTTCTTAAGGTACAAGCTTTGATTATCAATTTGAGACCCTTCTTTTCTAATGCAAGTATTAATCACTGTAAATTTCCTTCTAAGCACTGCTTTAGTTACATTGTACAAATTTTGATAAAATATATTTTCATTCTCATTCAGTTCAAGCAATCTGTCCACCTCAGCTTCCCAAAGAACTAAGATTATAGGCATGAGACATGGCACCTGGCTACAGACGGTATTTATTTATTTATTTATTTATTTATTTAAGAGACAGAGTTTCACTTCTGTTGCCCAGGCTGGAGTGCAGTGGCGCGATCTCCACTCATTGCAATGGCCACCTCCCTGGTTAAAGCAATTCTCCTGCCTCAGCATCCCAAGTAGCTTGAATTACAGGTGCCCACCACCATGCCTGGCTAATTTTTGTATTTTTAGTAGATATGAGGATTCGACATGCTGGCCAAGCTGGTCTCAAACTCCTGACCTCAGGTGATCCACCCACCGCAGCCTCCCAAAGTGCTGGGATTACAGGCATGCGCCACTGCGCCTGGTCTCAAATGGCACTTTTAAAGTGGTAAAAGAAAAAAACTGTCAACCGATGGCAAAAGAATTAAGTCAGATCATTACCTCACACCATATACAAAAACACAAAATGGACCAATGGCCTAAATCTAAGAACTAAAATCATATAACGCTCAGAAAGAAAAAAAAAAGAGGCTGGGTGCAGTGGCTCACTCTGTAATTCTAGCACTTTGGGAGGCCAAGGCAGGCGGATTGCTTGAGTCCAGGAGTTCAAGACCAGCCTGGGCAACATAGCAAAACCCCGTCTTTTTTAAAAAACAAACAAAACAAAAACATAAGGATAAATCTTTGTGACTTTTACTTTGGACTGGCAATGAATTCTTCAATATGACATTAAGAGCATAAGCAATGACAACAACAAAAATAGATAAAAATTGGACTTCATAAAAATTCAAAACTTGTATATCAAAGGACATTATCAAGAAGCCTACAGAATGGGAGAAAATATTTGCAATTCACACATTTGATAAGAATCTAGTACCAAGAAACTCTTACAATTCAACAACAAAAACACAAACAGACCGGTTAAATGGGCAAAGGACTTGAAAAAACATTTCTCTAAAGATATACAAATATACAATAAACACACAAAAAAGTTCAACCTCATTTGAGAATAAGCAAATCAAAAGCACAATAAAATACCACTTAACGCCCAGTAAGATGGTTACTTAAAGAAAAAAAGAGAAAAAGAAAATAACAGTGAATATATTTGAAATTTCCATAAAGGGTTAAGTGATTGCCTGGTTTAAAAATAAGCTCTATGAAATCTCTCAAAAAAAAAAAAAAAAAGGCCAAAAAAGGTAAAAGAATAAAGGTTTAAAAAATAAATGAAAACAAAGAGAAAATTTTAAAAGTCTCAACAGAGATATAACAGCCAATTATTAGAAGTTCTAGAAAAGGGGCACAGAAACAATGGAAGGGATATAATAATTAAATATGAACATTTTCCAGATTTAAAAGAATAATGGAACAACTTCTCCATTTAGGAAGGGTTAAAAAATGTCATTATCTTATTTAAAATTACTAACTGGTAGGTAACCAAAACATATTTAGTGAAAATAAATAAATCCAGACTAACACTCATCCCCAGTAACTTCTAATCCAGTGTTCCTATCTCCCACTATCATTGTGACACCCAAAAATTCCTACCCCGAGAGATTTCAGGTATAGTATTGCTACAAAACTGTTTCTGGAAGTGTGGGAAATACGTATACACCATGGAATACTACTCAGTCATAAAAAAAGAATGAGCTCATGTCTTTTGCAGCAACATGGAACTAGAGGGTATTATTATAAGTGAAATAACTCAGAAACATAAAGTCACATACCACATGCTCTCACTTATAAGTGGGAGCTAAACAACGGGTACAGCTGGACATACAGAGTGGAATAACAGCCATTGGAGACTACAAAAGGTGGGAGGATGGGAAGGAGGTGAGGGTTGAGAATTTACCAATAGGTACAATGATCACTATTCAGGTGACGGGTATGCTAAAAGCCTAGATTTCACCACTACACAATATACACATGTAAAAAATCTGCATCTGTATTCCCAAAATACATAAAAATTAAATTTAAAAAATCTTTCTGGAAAATAGGATGAGACTGTGACTGTAACTCTCTGTAAAACTCAAATGGCCAGATGTGGTAAGAGTGACCGACTTTAAACAAGCTTACAAAACATCACCAGAATACAGGCAATGTACAGATGAAACTTCCTTAAAATATATTGGTTCCCTGATCAAGAAAACAGAACAGGGCTCTGTGAATATGTCTACATAAATTCTTCACTTAAGAATACCCTATGAAACAAAATCATTACTTTAAAAAAAAAAAAAAGTATATTCATCATTATTGGTATACTTCAGCTATAGTTCAATTCTTTACAAATTTTTCTTCTGTTCTCAATAAATGACCTTAGATTTTTCTCTATCCTTCCCTGGAACAAACCTACCTTAAGACCCAGGAACTTTAAAAATAAACAAGTATAAATTCAAAATCTGGGAAATAAAGAGGAAGAAATTAGTAGGAAAGCACGTAGCTCCTTTCAAAAGGCACAAATAAATACTGTTTCATTTTGGGGTCTCGAAACTGAAATTATGGCTTCTCATTAAATATTTTAAGAATTCTACTACAATAAAAACAGGAGTTCCAGAGAAATGAAATAATTTTCCTGATAAGCAGAATAATCCCTGTAAATACGATACCTTACATGGCAAAGAGGGAATTATGGTTGCCAGTCAGCTGACCTTAAAACAGGAGTATTATCCTGGATTATCTGAGGGGGCCGAATGTATAATAATCACTCAGAATGGAAGAGGGAGGCAGAAGAGAGACAGAAGGAGAATGGTCAAAGAGGTGCGGTGTTGCTGGGTTTGCAGACAGAGGAAGGAAGTCATGAACCAAAGGCAGTTTTTAGAAGCTGGAAAAGATAGGGAAATGGATTCTTCCCTCAAGTCTCCAGGAAGGCACTTAGCCCTGCTGACATCTTGATTTTAGCCTGCAGAGACATGTGTCTGACTTGTAAGCTAGAGGATAGTAAGATAACAAATAGTGTGTTGTTTTAAGCCATTGTATTTGTGGTAATTTGTTATAGCAGCCAGAGAAAACGTACACACCCTGTTTCTCAAATGCTATAATTAGGCTTATTTGTTTCTACTGTTTTAGAGTCATTCCTATTCTTACCGCATTCATTTTCCATAATTTAAATATTTGTTCCTTCCTTTCTGTGATGCCTCACAGAAAGCTGAAACAGAAGAAACAGACCACTACAGAAGCACATGAGCACCTGAAAAAGGAGAAGAGTCAGGTGTGTCTGGTGAGACTTCTAATGGTTGCAGTCATGTAATATGTTCCGTAGACCTCAGCAGTAAGCTCAAATCAAGTTTTGATTGACTGGACTTTACTTAAGCCTTTTAAAATTTACTTTTTTACTTCAGCCTTCACAGGTTTCAGATGAGTAATTTTAGCTATACTGATTACAAATGGGTGGCAGATTTCAGTTAACATATATATTTAATAAATCAAAATGCCAAGTGCATTAGTGGTATGTGTAGTCCTTTTGTTAGAGAGAAAATGAATGTATTGAGTGACCTCAATTCCTTTAGCAGTCAGAATTTCCTTATTTTAGGTTCAATTTTCTGTCCTCAAATCAGTCAAGTTACAGTGCATCCATGAGTGCCCATTTAACCTGAGAACAACCCCATCACACTTTTGCATATTACATCAAGTGAAGTTTCAGTAACATTTTTGAAAAGCTTTTCTTTTTGTTCCATTTTACTGCAGAATTTCATATCTTAAGAATATTATACTTTGGGGGAGGTGGTAGTAAAAATATCATAGGATGATTTTATGAGATTATGGTAATACCAGAGATTTATTAATCAATGCACTTAAGATTTACCAGTTAGGTTTTAGGTAAGAGTAGAAAGTGACTGAAATGTTCTAGGAAAATAGAATAACATGCGTAACAACTATCATACAGTAATACTGACTAGTATTTTTATATGCAGAAGTTTCTAAACAACTGAATAGGAGCTGGTATGGACACAAATAAGGTGGTAGATGTGTTTTTTATCTAAATTACAAAAATAATAATGCTATACACTAGCATAGTCATTATGGCAGTTTATAATTGTAAAATATTGGAAACAATCTCGATGCCCATTGTTGGGACAGTAATTGAATAAACAATGCACAGTCTACAAAATAAGTAGTATACAGTGGTACAAAAAGAATAAGGGCGATCTTGGCCAGATGCAGTGACTCACGCCTGTAATCCCAGCACTTTGGAAGGCCAAGATGGTTGATCACTTAAGCCCAGGAGTTCGAGACCAGCCTTGGCAACATGGTGAAAACCCATCTCTACCAAAAACACAAAAATTAGCCAGTATCGTAACCCAGTCTCAAAATAAATAAATACATACATAGGCTAAAATTTTTAAAATAAAATATTTTTTTAAAAAGAAGAAAAGGGAAGATCTCTTCGAAGTAATATGAAATAAATGAGTACTTACTTTAAATAAACCATGATGTGGGCAGAACCCAAAATGAAATACAAATAGCAACAAATGAACCTAAAAGTATTACAAATGAACAATCGCACTGAAAGGATTGAGAACTAAAAGAACTAACATAAGTAAACTTGGAAAACAGTACTTATTGTATTCTGTAAGGTTAAGGTTAAAAAAAAAAAGAATGCTAAGCAAATATTATAAGTTAGTAAATCTTTTTCATAGGGTGTTAAGTTAGCAATTCTGAAACTCTGTGTGTATATAATACAGTATAAATATGGTATATAGTATATAGTATATAATATACTATAAATATATACTATAACATATCTATAACTATGTATAAATATATACTGTAATCCTTATACACACACACACACACAGTGTTGAATAACTAAGTAAATATGTTGTGGTTGAGAAACCAATTTTCTCACTTTCTGAGAAAAGACTTAAAAATAAGAAGAAAGGCTAGAACAAATTCTGTAGCATTTGATTGGAGTCAAAGGTATCCGTGTGAACTCTTGGTCTTTAATATATATGGAAATGGATACAGAAATAAATATAGAAGAGAAGTGTGTGTGTATACATATAATTGTCAGTTCTGTCTGCCACAATAACTAAAAGCAATTACACCTCAGTAGCAACAAACACACCTAGCCCCCAGATCTTGGTTTCTAAATCTCATTCTCCAATAAAAATCTTCCTTGTAGACATGATGACTCAAGGGCTGGGGCAGGGAAAATACAAGATAAGCCTGGAATATTTTGTGGTCATATGAGACACTACTTATTCAGCTACGGCTGAAATCTGGGTTTCCCAGTGGTTGGTCTAATGTTCTCATGTTATTTTCTCCTTCACCATATACTAAAACGTAGAAAGAGGTTCCACAGACCAACTTTCCTATCTGTGTCTCCATGCAACCCAACTTAAGCTACTAAGCTGGCAGCTTCTGCTAATACAGGTTGTCTGACTCCCAAGACCAGGAAAGGGATAAAAGATTGCGGAAGTACCACATAAACGCCACTAGAAATTGAAGAGCCTGAAGGCAATACTTTTAATCACCTGGGACAATCAAACAGAATAGCCTAAATTGAAAACTATTTAATTACTAATTCAGGCTACAATAGCAACTTCAACAACTCCTAAAATTCATTCAATTAGTGAAAGACTCTAGCTTCAGTGTCCTCATTAACTATAACAATTTTATAATAGCTACTTGATCTAAATCGCAGAATTCAGTATTTTCTCCAAAAATATTACTCATTATACATCTACTCTATGCCAGGTACAATGCTAGGTAAAAGTAACATATTACACTCTGTTCTTTTTTTTTGTTAAGACAGGGTCTTGCTGTGTCACCCAGGCTGGAGTGCAGTGGTGCAATCATGGCTTATTGCAGCCTCAACCTCCTGGACTCAAGTGATCGTCCCACCTCAGCTTCCCAAGTAGCTGGAACCGCAGGCATATGCCACCGTGCTCAGCTAATATTCAGTGTTTTGTACAGATGGGGTCTTGCTACATCACTCAGTCTGGTCTCAAATTCCTGGGCTCAAGCAATCCTACCACCTCAGCCTCACAAAGTGTTGGAATTACAGGCATGATCCACCACATCCCGCCTATTCTCTGTTTATTAACAAATTACTTTTAAGTTCACTGACTTTTTCTCTGCAACACAGGCTTTGATCAAGAAGGAGTTTAGATAATCCAATAACTTCATTTTTATGAGAAAAATTGTTCAGAAAAGAAGTACTCTCTCTGTTCATGGTCTTATACATAGATGGGAAGTGTGTATGAAGATCTGATACAGAAGTATTTATAATATTTAATGTTATATTTAATGTTATATCTTTCTTATTTTAAAAATCTGATTTGTAAATATCATTTGTCCTTTCAGTTTGAGATACTGAATTTTCCTTCCTTTCCACCACCTTACTTCCCTGGGGTCATTTCCAACTACCCTCTACCCCACACCCTATACTCTTAGCAATGCTGATATTCCTCTCTCACACATCATGATTTTGCGATACATTCATGCTGTACATGCTGTTCCCTATGCTAAAACGCTCACCATCTAATTTCCTTGGCCAGTTGGTAAAACTTGCATTCATTCTTCAACACTCAACTCAGAAGTAACTTCCTCTTCAAAAGCTTCTGAATGACCCCCCAACACACACACACAGACACACACACACACACACACACACACACACACACACTTTCCTTTTGTTATTTCAAGAGCACATGCATACCAATCATTTATAAATTCATACTATGATCATGTTTTTATAATTTATCTGCCTATCAAACAAGATTTTGAACTAATTAAGGACAAGGACAGCCTTATCCACCTCAGTGTCCTCAGAAATTAAGAGTATGCCTGGAGCGTAGTAGAAGCTCAAGAATTGTTGAACTGAACTTCATATTGTAATGTACTTAATCTATAAGAAACATTAATACTGAAGAAAAATATAATTATGTTTAAAGAATCGCAACAACTACATTTCATAAATTTAAACTTTTCTTCATACATAAAAGTTATATTAATAGGACAAAAAGATCTATACTGATAATTAAATGTACATGGAAAATTCACTACTGGAGGTGGAGTATCTCCTTTCTATTCGTTCAAATTTTGTAACTCAATGTCAAAGCATACCTGAAAGTATCAGTATCAGTTTGAGATTTCTATTTACCTACATTAGGACCATCTCAACTTTATACAAGCTGTCCCTCCACTACCACATCTATGCTAGCATCACATTTTTAGTTACTTGCAGCTTGCTATTATGACACGTGATACCTTAGAAACTTACTTTGTAAATAGGTTATGTCATAATGTGTATAGAAAACTAAGTGAAAAGTATTAAACAGTACCTTTAATTTTTTAAGGGTTAACAAGGGTTTATTCACAGGAATACATGTAAGTAGAGAAAAATAACAGAAAAGCTAAACAAATGAAATGAAGAGGATCCAAACCAACTTTCACTCTATAGCTTTTAACTTGCAACCTGTGTGCATATATCTACAGCACAGAGGGCCACCAACATGCACCAAAATATAGTATAGGAACCCTGCCTTACACTCATTAACTTAAACATATCTTTAAGATCACACTTTGAACAACAAAAAAGGAAGCTTAGAAGGCAGTATGTTGAGTGGGAATAAACACTGAAATACAGCAATCATTTTTCAATTTCTACAACTGTCTTTATGTGCCAACTAACATTTATGTAGTCTTTTACAGATCTTTTACCACGTAATTTAAATGTTAGAAGTTTTGATAAAATCATGAGTAGTATATAACCATGCAGAAAGCACATCACACTGACAGCACAGAGGCAAAGAGTTTGCACAGGTATATCAGCTTTCCACATTGCGCAGGTCACACACAATGCAGTATCAATCTTATTCCTAACAGATCCTAAAAAAGATATTTCAAGGACTAGCTGTAAACTACAGTACTTTATATATCTATATTCTTAATAAAAATAAAACCCACAAATCTTAAAAGGTAACTTTAAATGCAGGGTTACACTAAATGGGTAAACTGCATCGCAAATTTCTGCAACATAGGTAAATGAATACCAATCTCACTCTATATGATGCAAGCATGCTACTTTCCCACTAATTTAAATTACTTTCAACCACTATGAGCCAGAATGCATGCCTGAACCTTAAACTACACTTTAAAAAATAACATATTGGCCTAGAAATTAAATCTAATGAAGTACAACCATCAAATTATATCCACTACATTAATGTTAAATGCAAAATTAAGATATCATCTTTAGTTTGATATATCAAACCCCATTTATTTCACCCTCTGTGCCCACCCTAAAAAAGGTAAAAGGAGTGACTCATTTGGCATTTCACAGAGTGCTTCATTGTTTATGTTTGTTTTGTTTTATTTCCAACTTTTTTGGGGTACCTTAAATTGTAACTTCCAAGAACCTGCTTCTACTACAGGAAGGCAAGCTGATTTTAACTATATTAGTTCTGTTTGTGTAGTTCTTCATCAACATGCAAAACAAGGCCCCATCATGTGGGAAAACTTGGATTAAAAAAAAAAAAAAACTTTAAATTAAAAAAGAAAAAAGCTTCTTTACTATTTGTAGCTCCCATTCTTAGGTTTCCTTTATTGTGCGCTGTAAAATTGTTCCTCTTTCTTGTCCCCATCCATCATTTATATGGTTCCTGTTTTGGTACAATTCTCCATAATATTCCACAATGTGCTGTTTTGTGAGTAGACTGAACAGATTTTTTTTTTTCTTCTTCAAATCCATTGCGGAGTTGTAACTGGAGACATATTTCCACCCACAAAGGCTCTAGATGTTAAAACGTTTTCCAACATCGACTTAATACAGTGACGGCAACACCTCCCTCCTGCCCCTCTCAGTACGGTGGGGACTGTAGTGTATTGCCTACTGGTTTACCCTTTCCCGCGTAAAGGGTAGCATTTTCCCTGAGGGCAGAGGCTCCCTCATAGTCTCCAAGACTGAAGGACCCCAAATTTTGGGACTGCAGCTTAAGTGTATTAGATTAAACACCATAAACAGCTGCAAGATGCTCTTTTTAAAAGAAGAGGAAACTGGTTAGAGAAATGCCTCCAATTTTATTGCCAACTTGATTTTTAAATCCATGAAGGATCTCACAGAACATGTCTCTGAGATCATCTTTTGGGTTAATCCATGATGTAACAGCATCACACAAAAAAATATCTAAAATCTTGGATTACACCACTGGGATTCACAATGATCATGGTACAAATTCCACGGAATGCTGAATCCTTTTCCTCATTGTCTCTTATGTTTCTCAGAGAGGTGCACCAGGGTCTTCATACTGCTGTAGCATCGGGGCCACCTCTTGAAGACACACGTAACCAAGACGGCCAATCGTTATTGCTGTATTCTCTAACAATGTCTTTGGTGTGTTGGGTCTGTTAATGATTTCTACAAGCTGGTGCAACACCATAGGAATATAAGGCCGCATCTCTATACCCATTTGAATGGAGATTTCTCCAGCTGCCCATGTGGCATTGCTGCAGACTGAAAAGAATTCTGGATTTGGGTTGGTTCCCAATATTGGCATGAAATCAGCTATACAAGGCTGAACATGCTAAAAGTAAGCTTTTGTGAGGTCACCTAAAGGGGCAAAAGAACTCTGTCGAACTTCTAGCATTTTATCCTGCATTCACGATACATTCGTGTTAGGATGTTACTTCAGGTTACCAGCTGTTCAATGTTGCCTCCAAGTCCTTCAGCCAGGCCACTCAGTAGATCAAGAGCCACTATCATAAAATCTTTACCTGGAGCTTCATATTGATCTGGATGCTCATTGTTTAGCACGGCTCGTGCAAGAGTCTTCCTCATTGTCTCTTACACAGGTTCACAGTACGGAAGAAAGCCAGACTGCAGTGCTGTGGCAACTGAAGATAGGCACTCAGGTAAAGGGAAGAGATCCTTATCTTCATCATTTAACATGTTCCATTTCTGGGTCAGTGGAGGCATTAGCATCTCAATATATTCTAGTTTGTTTGAATGATGTCCTACTGAATCAGCTAATGTTCATAAGGCATTGTAAAGCATGAGTAGGTTCTTATGCTGGTATTTACTAAATGCAAAGACCAGGGTATCAAGTATATAAGCAAAGTGAGGAACAAGTTCTGTACAAGCCTCCTCTTCCAGGGTAGCAAAGGCACTGTCAGCAGCTTCTTGTACTCTCTTGTTGCTATCCAGGATGCGCTTTAGCAGTTGTCATTAATGGCTTCAGGTACATGTCTGGTGGCTGGCTGACTACCCAGTATGCATAGTGGCTAAGAGTCCAGCATGTTATGGAATGTACAAGAGTCATTTTATCAGTGAGGCATTGAATAAAGGGAGGAACAAGCTCGGGCAAGTATGGAATAATGCCCTGCATGCAACCCTCAGCAATTGCTCCTAAAACCAAGATGCCTGATTCTTTAACAACCCATTCATGACGAAAAAGTAATTCTTTCAAAAGGGGTGGAATATGTGGCAGCAGTTCATCATGATACACATTTGCAAGAACACCTAGGGCAGCAGCAGAACATTTTCTTAGATTCCAGTCAGAAATTGTATCATCATCATCAATTTCATCATCATCTTCTTCAATTCCATCTTCATCATATTGCTGAGCCACTGTCCTTGATCAGTGAAAACATGGCCATATATCTTGAGTCTTACATAGAACATACTCAACTATATTATACATGTGAGGCAACAGGCGATCCATTCGAACTTCAAATAATCACAAGTACTTGGCACACATGTTTCCGTGCCTCTGGTTCTTCATCACCAGCCAATGCAAAGAGATTCTCAATAAAAGAATCAATGTGCAACATTAGAGCTTGGGTCCTATTGATGATAAACTGATTGACACGTGCAACAGCGTGAGACCTTATTTCTGGACTACTGTGCTTTAAGAACTATAAAAATTTGGGAATCATGATGTTGAAAGGATGATCTAAATCATAACTACCTAAAATCTCAGCAGAATCTTCACAAATCTTCTGAAGGGTGCCAAATGCTCCCTCATGGGTGTTGTAATCTTCAGCATACAGCCTACAGAGTTTTGGTAAGAGGTCAGGCCAATTCTGTAATTCTCCCTTGGAGGCTAGAGTTGTGATCACAATACTAATGGTGGCTCTAATCAGAGGAGAGGAGTCACCAATATTATTTAAACATTCACTTTTAATAAAAGTCTGTTATACCATATGGGAAGTTCTTAAAGTGTACTTTCACATTATTCTTCAAGATGAGATCTTGTGGGCTCATCTTCAGATTTTAATTTTGTAAGAACAAAAATCAAGTAGTTGTTAAAGTCTGAATATTTATTAGGTTGTTCCAGTTTTTGTTGCACGGTTCTCTGGATGGTGGTGTCTGGGGACTGGGACTCCTTTAACAGCTGCAGGATTTGCTGAAGCCTGTGCTTGTCAGGTTTCCACTCATACTTCATCTTAGTTTGCTGGGGTGCCCCGAAGGAAGTCTCGAATGGCAAAATCCAGCGGAACTGCTCCTGGCAGCCCGGCTGCCAACATCTGTTTCTGCTGCTGCTGCCGTCACGGCCACCCAGCGCCAGTACCTTTAATTTAAATGTTTCTATTTATTTTCAATTAAAAGGCAATATTTATCACATGTCATCATGACACCCATTTCGGCAACTATTTATTTTGTCCTTATTTGGTGCCAGAAACTTATAGGAGAGATAAGGAGATAATAAAGTATCAACTATACATTCAGGAACATGTAGTAGTAACTAGAGATTAAAAGTGACTAGACAGACTGAAATAAAAGTGAGAACAGATTATGAAAAGAAAAAAGCCAAAGTGTAGATATGACATAGAAGGAATGGGAAAGCCACAAGAAAAGTAACAAGTCAAACTGGTGACAAAATAATTTGGCAAAATGAATCAAAGCAGAAACACTAGCTATAACTTCTAAAGGTAGGGAGGTGATGTTTTTCATCACTACAGTCAATCAATAATGGAATTTGGTCAACTGTACCCTCTAAACCCATTTTCAAAACTACCCACCCCTCCAGAACTCCACTTTTGCCACCACAATGTTATTAGCTACTACCACCGCTCACTTGAATATTAGCTTCCATGATCCTGTCTAGCTCCCCTCTAATTCAATCTTCATACAGAGCATTTTAAAAATGTAAACTGAACTAAATTTTTTGGAGTTTAAAATTCTCCAACTGCTTGCCTTCAATTTCTAAGGCAAAGATCCAAATCCTTCAAGCTCTGTACTGACAGCCTCTTCTCCTGCCACTTCTTTCCTCTGAGTCAGTGCTCAGGATATCCTGGCCTTCTCATAGTTCCTCACACACTCCACAATCCCTCCCGCCCTTTCCTAAAGCATTCAACATTCTTCCAGCCGTAGCAAATAGAAAGCAATTTTTAAAAGCAAGCTGAACATAAATGAATGAACCAAAAAGAAACATATAAAGAAAACCCTCCATATACTGCCTTTTCTCCTTTTGTTTGTTCTCAGACTCTACTATAGTTTGGTACAGAGATAAAAACAAGTGTGGAAGCAGATAATCTGAATGTTTGGTTTTCAAAAAAGGTTTCTCCAACAAAAGTCCAAGTGAACCATTCTCCAAAAGGGAGTCTTTTGGTAACAGACAGAAAAAAGAGAACAGTGCTAAACAGGTTCTTCTTTACCTTAAAGGAGAAACCCAGTATAAATCTATGGTGGCAGTAAAAACAATGACAGTTGTTCCGATTTTTAATTACTCTGTACTGCTAGAGTGACTATGTGACTTTACCTTTCTAGGCCTCAGTATATTTATGAAATAAATGGATAAGACTAAATAATCTCTATGACCTTGATTCTATAGCATCTAATTTTTCTGCTTATAAAATATACTACAGCTTTGCCAAACAGTAAAAGTCCAAGTGAATGGAAGAACAGAGGTCTACATGCTTTTCTAGAGCATCCAGGGGAACACAGCCTTGCCCCAGTGGGACACATTTTGGACTTGAGCTTCAAAATGGTAAGACAGATGCTATTTTAAACTACTAACTGTGGTAATATGTCACAGCAATGAGAGAAAACTAATACATCAACAGATTTACAAATGTGTTTTTTATTCAGCCTGACCCTAATTACAAAAAAAAAAAAAAAAGTCCTAGATACCTAGAACCCTTAATGAGATTCTTTTAAAGGACAGTAAATTCTTTATCTCTACAAATACACCACAAACATAATATCATATGTGCTATTTTTTTCTAAATAAACAATGTTCTTCCCTTTTCAAATAATTTTGAAATAGATGCTTCTTGAATCTTTAGGATTGAGCTGATCTCAGGATTCTTACAAATCCTTCCAACATTAGTTGCTGTGCACTTTCATGACTGATTATAATTAAACACTATCACATAAACTGACCATTAAGATAATCTAATTCGGATTCCCTAAAAATCAGAGTTTACACCAAATTTTTGAAATATTGTTTTAAAAAAATGAAGCTTTCAGCTTTCTGCACACTTCTAATTCCAAGCTTCCATATTAATCACACTAAATGATCCAGATCCTATAAAGCTTATTACACACAGAAGCATTTTTCATGATTTTTTAATGTCATTCATTTTAATAATAAAGCAGATACATGCCTGGCCAGGCACAGTGGCTCACGCCTGTAATCCCAGCACTTTGGGAGGCCAAAGCAGGTGGATCTCCACTAAAAAGACAAAACTTAGCCGGGCATGGTGGTGTGTGCCTGTAATCCCAGCTACTCAAAGAATCACTTGAGCCCAAGAGGCAGAAGTTGCAGTGAGTTGAGATCAAGATCGCGCCACCGCACTCCAGCATGGGTGACAGAGCAGGACTCCATAAAAAAGAAAAAACAAACCAAAACAAAACAGATACATGTTAAGTCTTAGAATATTTATACTGCATCTGTATTATTAAGATGTCCCAGATCATCTCCATAAATCATCCTTCAAATAATCCATGCATTAATGGTGTAGAGGTTTCAGAGCCCAAGTAGGATGAGAAAGACGTCAATGTGGAAAAGGATATGGTGGCAGAAGTGAAATGGGTTACAAAGAATGAAGTTAATCAAATAAGAACAGTCATGCACCATATGACAACATTTTGGTCAATGACTGACTGCATATAAAACTGGTCCCTTAAGATTATAATGGAGCTGAAAAATTCCTATTGCCTAGTAACATAATGATGTCGTAACTGTCATAACATCATAGAGCGGTGCATTACCTTTTCCATATTTAGATATGCTTAGATACACAAATATCATTATTGTTATAATTGCCTACAGTATTCAATAAGGTAACATGCTATACAGGTTTGTATCCTAAGAGCAATAGGCTAATACCACATAGCCTAGGTATATAGTAGGCTACAACATCTAAGTTTGTGTAAGTACATTCTATGATGCTTGCACAACAATGGAATTACCTAACACATTTCTCAGAATGTATCTCCATTGTTAAATAATGCGTAACTGTAAATATTTTAAGTATAATAATGGAAGTCAGGTTTATCACCATCAGAGACGGAGGTTGCAAATATAGAAAGGGAAAAAACTAGAATTGAATCCTGTGGTGTTAGGATGGAATTGGTGGTATTAGTGTGAATTCATGGTTTTCAAAATATATAAATAATGTGGACATAAATATTGATACATGTGTGTGCAAGTATATATGTATATATATATTCCCCAGCTCTCATCACTGAAGATGTCTGTAAGCAGCAACTTTTCAATAGCAGTGAACACATCTAGCCCCTAAAACCTGGCTCCGAAACAGCATTTCCTAATAAAAAGAACAAGGGCTCTAGGAGAAATCACTCATTCCAGGCCTAGGGCAGAAAAAAATGAAAGATGAGACTAAATTATCTTGTACAAAAGAGCAAGGGAGTGTTCAAAGAATTATGAGAGATAGAAGAAAAAAGCACAGGAGTCTGTTTGAAGGAGCACTCACTGGCCAGGAGACTGAAGAGACTAAAGTACATGATAAAACCAACGTGTCATTCTAACATGGATCTTTTTACTATAGAAGATATTATTGCCTTCAGTTTTTGGCTCAGAAGAGGCCAAGGTGTAACTCTCTTTGGTTGCACCAAATCCAGGTTCATCTGACACCAGCTGCCTCCACCATGCTGCTGAAGTTCCACCCCAATGAGATCAAAGTTGTGTCTCTGAGGTGTACCGAGGTAAAGTCTACACCATGTCTGCACTGGCCCCCAAGATCGGCCCCCAGGGTCTGCCTCCAAAAAAGATTGGTGATAATATTGCCAAGGCAACCAGTACCTGGAAGGGTCTGAGAATTACAGTGAAACTGACTATTCAGAATAGACACGCCCAGATTGATGTGGCTCCTTCTGCACTGATCATCAAAGCCCTCAAGGAACCGCCAGGAGACAGAAAGAAACAGGAAAATATTAAACAAGGTGAAAATATCACTTTTGATGAGACTGTCAACATTGCTCGACAGATGGGGCACCGATCTTTAGCCAGAGAACTCTCTGGAACCATTAAAGAGATCCTGGGGACTGCCTAGTCGGTGGGCTGCAATGCTGATGGCCGTCACCCTCATGACATCGTAGATGACATAAACAGTGGTGTGGCAGAATGGCCAGCTAGTTAAGAAGCACAAAGGAAAATATTTCAATAAAGGATCATTTGACAACTAAAAAAAAAAAAGAAAAGATATTATTGGTCAGATGGAGGAACTTGAATGGGGTCTGAGGATTTGGTGGTAGTAATCTATTCATGTTAATTTCATGATGCAGATGGTTATTCTGTGATTATACAGGAAAATGTTCTTGTTTCCAAGAAATATACATTAAAGCAGGAGTCTCTAACCCCTGGGCCATGGACTAGTACCAGTCTATGGCCAGTTAAGAACTGGGTTGCATAGCAAAAGGTCTGCAGCAAGCAAGTCAGCATTACTGCCTGAGCTCCACCTCCTGTCAGATCACCAGCAGCAATAGACTCTCATAGGAGAGTGAACCCTATTGTGTACTGTGCACATGAAGGATCTAGGTTGCACACACTTTATGAGAATCTAATGCCTGATGATCTGAGGTGGAAGGGTTTCACCCTAAAACCATCTCCATCTGCACTCCAGTCCACGGAAAAACTGTCTTCCACAAAACCAGTCCCTGGTGGCAGAAAGTTTGGGAATTACTGTATTAAAGTATCTGAAGGCCATAGGGCTTCAGGTAGGAAGATTATGTTTAAATGGCTCAAGGGGGTGGGGGGAGTCATTTGTACTTTTTGCTGTCACTTTTTAATAGATACAAGAACACTAGTTTCTGCATCACTTTGTAGAGACCATCACCACCACCTCCCCAACCCTTCCCACCACTTTGTGAGTATTAATGAATGGGGAAAATAACACTCTACAGTGGCCTCAGTAGAAAAGATTTTAAAAAGGCTATTTATTCACAGTGAAAGGCCAAATGTAAACAAGGCAAAGTCCAGCCATGAAATAACCTTATGGATGACAAACCAAAATTTGAGACTTTATTCTAACCCAAAGCAATAGAATCTAAACATACATAACTAAGAAGAAACTTAATACTGATGCAGGATGTATGATAAAACCTGAGTTAAAGGGGCATAAGCATCAGAAAATGAGAATTTTACTAAAGAAAAGTACAGGCCAGGCACGCTGTAATCCCAGCACTTTGGGAGGCCAAGGCGGGCAGATCACGAGGTCAGGAGTTCGAGACCAGCCTGGCCAGCATGGTGAAACCCCGTCTCTACAAAAAATTAGCCAGGCATGGTGGCATGTGCCTGTAATCCCAGCTACTCAGGAGACTGAGGCGGGAGAATTGCTTGAACCCTGGAGGCGGAAGTTGCTGTGAGCCGAGATCATGCCACTGCACTCCAGGTTGGGTGAAGAGCAAGACTCCGTCTCAAAAAAACAAAAGAAAAGTCCAATCCTTGTCTTCAAAATTACTTCAGTGCAGGTATGAAGATCAATACAAAGTAGTATACTACAAACTGAAATACAGTGCCAAACATAGGAGGCAGCAACTGATTAGAAGTAGGAAGGAAGGAATAATTAATTCTAACTGGAAAGAACCATTTATCGAGTACCTACACACACTGTCAGTATCACAGCACAGAAAGATGAAAAGAGGCTGTCCTCAAGATGTAACAGGAAGGAGAAAGGCAGAAAACAAAACCAGTGTGTGATTTAAAGTGCTACAGGGTCTCAACATTGAACAGTTAACCCTTAGATGGAGGGGAGAAAATAAAAGTCTGAATACAGCCTTAAAGGAGGAATAGATGGGAGCATTAAGAAAAATATAAACAATTTCAAATGGTCTTAGCCCGGGAATGTAGGCAAGGTAGCAGTAGTATGAAAAAGGCCCTGAACACGGATACAGGTATTTTTTTAGATTTTAGATTCATGATGTGTGAGTTTACTCCATGAACACGTTGCATAGTGGTGAGGTTTGGGCTTCTAGAAACCCATCACCCAAACAGTGAACACTGTACCCAATAGGTAATTTTTCAACTCTTATCCGCCATCCATCCTCCCCACTTCTGAAGTCCCCAATGTCTATTATTTCCATGTTTACATCCATGTGTACCCACTGTTTAGCTCCTACTTACGAGTGAGAACATGCAGTATATGATATCCTGTTTCTGAGTTATTATACTTAGAATAATGGCCTCCAGCTCTGTCCATGTTGCTACAAAGGATACAGCTTCATTCTTCTATTTTTTCTTTTTCTCTGGAGAAAGAGTCTTGCTCTGTTGCCCAGGCTGGAGTGCATTGACATGATCTCAGCTCAGGCCATTGCAGCCTCTGCCCGGGTTTGAGTGATTCTTGTGCCTCAGCCTCCCAAGTAGCTGGAATCGCAGGCATGTGCCACCATGCCTGGCTAATTTTTATAGTTTTAGTAGAGACGGGGTTTAGCCATGTTGGCCAAGCTGGTCTTGAACTCCTGGTCTCAAGTGATCCACCTGCCTCAGCCTCCCAAACTGCTGGGATTACAGGCATGAGCCACCAGGCCCAGTCTCAGTTTCATTCTTTTTTATGGTCGCATAGTATTCCATGGTGTATATACACCACATTTTCTTTATCCTATCAACTACTAATGGACACTTAAGTTGATTCCATGACTTTGCTACGATGAGTTCATGACTTTGCTACTTTGATAACTTACATTTATCATGATAAACATACAAGTGCAGATATCATTTCGATACAGTAACTTCTTTTCCTCTGGGTAGATGTCCAGCAGTGGGACTGCTGGATCAAATGGTAATTCTATTTTTCGTTATTTCCTAAATTTCTGTACTGTTTTCCACAGAGGTTGTACTAATTCTCAGTTTTCATTCCCACCAACAGTGTTATAATTATTCCCCTTTTCTCCCCATCCTCACCAACATATGTTATTTTTTAACTTTTTAATAATAGCCATTCTGACTGGTGTGAGATGGCATCTCACTGTGGTTTTGATTTGCATCTCTCTAATGATTAGTGATGTTAAGCTTTTTTTTTACGTTTGTTGGCTGCTTGTATGTCTTCTATTGAGACATGTCTGTTCATATCCTTTGTCCATTTTTTTAATGGAGTTATACATTTTTTTCTTGTTGAGTTCCTTGTAAATTCTGAATATGGTCACTTTTCAGATGCATGGCTTGGAAATATTTTCTCACGTTCTGTAGGTTGTCTGTTTATTCTGTTGTTTCCTCCACTGTGCAGCAGCTTAATAAAGTCCCATTTGTCTTTGTTTTTGCTGCATTTATTTTTGAGGTCTTACTCATAAATCTTTTCCCTAAACCAATGTCCAGAAGAGTTTTTCCTAGGTTTTTTTCATGGATTTTTATAATTTTCGGTCTCACATTTAAGCCTTTAATCCATCTTGAGTTAATTTTTGTGCATAGTGAGAGACAGGGGTGCAGTTTCATTCTTCTGCACATGGCTAGCCAATTTGCCAAGCACCATTTATTGAATAGGGTGTCCTTTCCCTGTTATTTTTGTTAGTTCTGTTGAAGTTCAGTCAGATGTATGTATGTGGCTTTACTTCCTGGTTCTCTATTCTGTTCCATTAATCAGTGTGTCTATTTTTATACCAGTACCATGCTGTTTTGCTTACCACAGCTTTGTAGTATAGTTTGAAGTCAGGTAATGTGATGCCTCCGGCTTTGTTGTTTGCTTAGGATTGTTTTGGCTGTTTGGGGTGCTTTTTGGTTCCACATGAATTTTAGGATTGTTTTTTCTAATTCTGTGAAAAGTGATGTTGGTAATTTGATGGGAATTGCCTTGAATCTGTAGATTATTTTGAGTAGTATGGTCATTTTAATGATATTCTTCTAATCCATAAGAATGAAATGTTTCAATTTGTTTGTATCATTTATGATTTATTTCATCAGTGTTTTGTACTTCTCCTTGTAAAGGTCTTTCACCTCCTTGGTTAAATGTATTCCTGGGGTGTGTGTGTGTGTGTGTGTGTGTGTGTGTGTGTGTGTGTGTGTGTATGTGTGTGTGTGTCTCTCTACTATAAATTGATTTCAGCTCTCAATTTGGTTCTATTTGAGCACTGATGGTGTACGGAAATACCACTAATTTTTGTATATTAATTTGGTATCCTGAAACTTTACTGAAGTTATCAATTCTAAAAGTCTTTTGGAGGAATCTTTAGGGTTTTCTAAGTACAAGATAATATGAACAAACAGATAATTACTTCTTCTTTTATAATTTTGATGGCTTTTACTTCTTTCTCTTGCCTGTTTGCTCTGGCTAAGACTATGCTGACAGGAGTGATGGGAGTGGATATCCTTGTCTTGTTCCAGCTCTTAGGGGAAATGCTTTCAACTTTTGCCTATTCAGTATGATGTTGGCTATGGGTTTATCATATGGGGCTCCTATTATTTTCAGGTATGTTCCTTTGATGCCTAGTTTGCTGAGGGTTTTTATCATGAAGGGATGCTGGATTTTATCAAATGTTTTTTCTTCATCTATTGAGATGAACATATGGATTTTGTTTTTAATCTGTTTATGTGGTGAATCACATTTATTGATGTGCGCATGATGAACCATCTTTGCATTCCTAAAATAAAACCCACTTGATCACGATGAGTTATCTTTTTGCATTTGCTGTTTGATTTCGTTTGCCAGTATTTTGTTGAAGAGTTTTGCATGTGTGTTCATCAAGGATACTGGCCAGCAGTTTTCTTCTTTTGTTGTGTCCATGCCAGATTTGGGTACCAGGATGATATTGGTTTCATACAATGAGTTAAGAAGGAATTCCTCCTCTTCCTCCTTAATTTTTTGGAATAGTTTCAGTAAGACTGATGCCAGCTCTCTTGTATGCCTGGTAAAATTCGACTGTGAATCTGTCTGGTCCTGGGCTTTTGTAGTTGGTAGCTTTTTTTAATGATGATTCAGTTTCATTATTCATTATTTTTATTTCTTACTGGATCAATCTTGGGATGTTATGTTTGCAGGAATTTGTCCATTTCCTCTAGGTTTTCTAGTTTGTGCACATACAGATGTTCATAGTAGTCTCTGGTGATCTTTTGTATTTCCATGGTATCAGCTGTAAAATCACCTTTATCATTTCTGATCATGCTTATTTGAATATTTTTTTCTTGGCTAATCTAGCTGGCAGCCTGTCAATTTTGTTTATCCTTACAAAGAACCAAGTTTTCATTTCACTGATCATTTTTATGATTTTTAAATTTCAATTTCATTTAGTTCTGCTCTGATCTTTGTTATTCAGATACAGATTTAAAGCAACAGCAATATGATCTCACCAGAGTTTAATGAAAACAGTTTGAAAGTAGTATAATACTGTTAAATAAAGTAAAAAACTAGCAAAATGTAGAGAAGGTGCAACCACCTGAGATAGTACATGTGAATATACATTAGAAAGATTAAAGCATCTCGGCCAGGTACGGTGGCTCACGCTTGTAATCCCAGCACTTTGGGAGGCTGAGGTGGGCGGATCTTGAGGTCAGGAGATAACTAACCTTAAGGTCAAGATAACTAATCTTGAGGTCAGAAGATACCTCAAAGATAGCTCCTTGAGGTCAGGAGCTAACATGGTGAAACCCCGTTTTTACTAAAAAAACACAAAAAATTAGCCAGGTGTGGTGGCAGGCACCTACAGTCCCAGCTACACGGGAGGCTGAGGCAGGAGAATGGCGTGAACCTGAGCTCGCAGTAAGCCAAGATCGCACTACTGCACTCCAGTCTGGGTGAGAGAGAGAGATGCCGTCTCAAACAGGAAAAAAAAAAAAGATTAAAGCATCTCTGGTCTCTTCCTTAGAGTAAAATAACCCAAGCTAAGTAAAATGTCACAGATAGAAAATTAGAGAGCAATTTAAAACTTCCTAAATTCATTCTAATACTCAAAACCAAATAAGGCAAATAAAAGCCAGGTTTGATCTTTTTATACTCTTCTTCTGTATTTTTGGACTAGAGAAATTCCGAATTTCGTGCAAATAATCTGGGGAACCCATATACCCACACAAACACTGCTAAGAATATTATGACATTCAGCAGACATTTGAATCTCAATAAAGTCTAGCTACATCAATCACAAGGTAGAAACTCAAATCTAGACAGCTCTCCCCTTAGTAAAACACAGATAAAGAAATGTAAATAAAATGTGTTAGCCTCATGAAAATGAAGGCATAACTACTTGTTGGTGTGACAAAAGCATTCAAGTAAGTTTTTGGATCTACCTTTTAAAGTGAACAAGAATCTCATTTAAATAAGGAGTTAAACTTGCCCACTATGTGAAGATAAGGCAAGACTGATAAAACGAAAATAAGGCCAGATACTTTCAGTGATGATCTGATTCAAACACTTCTTTGGGCCTCCTATAAAAATCATTCCAAAAATAAAGGCCCTCCATGTGATGATTTAAAATTATCACCTCCTAAATATTTTAGTGTTAGAAAATCAATCATAATGACATTGTAGTTCAACTATTCTTCAATGAGAGCTCTCATATTGGTCATAGCATTGCTGCAAAGAAGATTCTGAGTAGGGCTCACTGTGTTTACAAGAGAAAAAAATGTTTTTGCCTAAGATTGTCTACATACAATGATTATAATATTTATCAGAAAATGCTATATTTAATCTTCAAGAAAGTTAAATATCAGTTAAAAGTTTATTGAGTTCAAAAATTCTGAGTTATCCTGAGCAGATATAAGGCTAAAAATCAAGAACACTAGACTGAGAGTGTAACAAGTAGTAAACTACTTCCCAACCTATCTGTGCCAATTTACTCAACTCCTCTAGAATTCATCCTAGTCTGAAACCAAAGGTAGTAAGTAGTCCATAGCTATTTCAAAGGATTAATATAAAAGATGATGAGCAAAAAAAGATGCTATCATGAAGTAAACAAAGATAACTTCATATCAGTACCTGTGTCAGGAGTCCCCAAGCCCACTCCCAAGATAGACAATTCACTAAGAGGAGTCAAAGGATTCAGCATACAGTAATATTAACAACTAAGATTTATTCCAGCAGAAGGATACAAAGCAAATTTAAAAAGTAAAAGGCACATGGGGCAAAATCAGGAGTAAGCACCCAAGACTCCTCTCTCAATGGAGTTACACAGGATGTGATGTGCTTAACTACTCCAGCAACCAGTTGTGACAATACATGCAAAGAGTACAAAGTCTTGTCCACGATGAATGTTCTTTTTTTTTTTTTCTTTTGTTTCTTTTTTTGAGAAAGTCTTGCTCTGTCACCCAGGCTGGAGTGCAATGGCATGATCTTGGCTCACTGCAACCTCTGCCGCCCGGGTTCAAGCAATTCTCCCATCTCAGCCTCCCGAGTAGCTGGGACTACAGGCAGGCGCTACCACGCCCGGCTAATTTTTGTATTTTTAGTAGAAACAGGATTTCACTATATTGGTCAAGCTGGTCTTGAACTCCTGACCTCAGGTGATCCACCGGCCTCAGCCTCCCAAAGTGTGGGATTACAGGCATGAGTCATTGCACCCAGCCCACCATGGATATTCTTAAGAAACTCAGCGCCCAAGGTTTCACTGGGGGATGGTCTTGTGGGTACCCTCTGCCTCACACATACCAAAATTCTACACTCCCAGAAGGAAAGCAGGTGTTCAGCATAAATCACATTATCTGTGCAAACAGTTTAGGCACAGCATACCTACTGCGCTCTTATCATTTATGAAAAGTTTTATAGCACTGTAAGGAATTCTTTACCAGCCAAGGGCCAAACTTTCAAGTGGGTTATCTAAGAAGTAGCAACCTTAGACCTGTGACATTAACTCTTTTCTGCATAGTACCCCAAATATATTGTGGAAGAATATTAATGAGTGTAAATTATTGTGCCTAATACCAACTTCAGATAGACTGAAGTCTTAAATGTAAAACAAAACAATTAGAAAACAAAATAACAAGCACCTGTTGAGCTCTTGTTATATCCCTGGCATTAATAAGTACTTTATATATATGACCTCGTTTAATGTTCATAGTAATCCCATGAGTTAGCCAGAGATGATACTCAAAATACTCAACAACCAGTATCACAAGGGAATCACATGACTGTCATACCATTCAGGCATAGACTTCCTAACATCAGCCCTGGAGGTGGGTACAATTATCATCCGCATTTTTTAAAAAGGAACACAGAGAGGCCGGGCATAGTGGCTCACGCCTGTAATCCCAGCACTTTGGGAGGCCAAGGAGGGCAGATCATGAGGTCAGGAGATCGAGACTATCCTGGCTAACACGGTGAAACTCTGTCTCTACTAAAAATAGAAAAAAATTTGCCTGGCATGGTGGTGGGCACCTGTAATCCCAGCTACTCAGGAGGCTGAGGCAGGAGAATGGCATGAACCCAGGAAGGCGCAGCTTGCAGTGAGCCGAGATCGCGCCACTGCACTCCAGCCTGGGTGACAGAGCTAGACTCTGTCTCCAAAAAAAAGAAAAAAAAAAAGGAACACAGAGAATCCAAGGAGACACAGCTAGTACATGACAGAGGTGGAGTTTTACTTAGCTTGTTCTGGAGCCCTGGCTCTTAATCATTATGCCATAACACCTCTCTATAAACAAAATACCTGTACGGCCTTAGGATGGGAAAGGGTGTCTTACACACACACGCATACATGAGCATGTGAAGCAAAAACCATGAAGAAAAACATTACTAAATTTAATTGTCAAAATTGAAAACTATGAATGGTAAAAAGATACAAAAAACAAAACGGAAGCCATGGGCTCAGAGAAGATTATCTGCAACACATTTAACAAGAATTAAATTCCAACCACATAAAAAAACTTTTCCATATCAATAAGAAAAATGGCAAAACCCGGCCGGGCGCGGTGGCTCAGGCCTGTAATCCCAGCACTTTGGGAGGCCGAGACGGGCGGATCATGAGGTCAGGAGATTGAGACCATCCTGGCTAACACAGTGAAACCCCGTCTCTACTAAAAAAAATACAGAAAACTAGCCGGGCGAGGTGGCGGGCGCCTGTAGTCCCAGCTACTCGGGAGGCTGAGGCAGGAGAATGGAGTAAACCTGGGAGGCGGAGCTTGCAGTGAGCTGAGATCCGGCCACTGCACTCCAGCCTGGGCGGCAGAGCGAGACTCCGTCTCAAAAAAAAAAAAAAAAAAAAAAAGAAAAAAGAAAAATGGCAAAACCCAATTGAAAAATCAGTGAAGAATAAATTTACATAAAAGGAAATGAAACAGCCAGTAAAATATGTGAAAAAAGCGACAAAATCAATAATGGTGTAAATGTAAATTGAAATTATGTATCATCTCACACTCACCAAACTGATTAAAATGTTGAAGTCAGATGACGACTTATGGGGTTCAGATGAGGACTGACAGAAATTCTCACCCTCTACTGGAAGGCATACACTGGTAGGACCCTTTTAGGGAGAAGTTTGATAATATCGTTAAAGTTGAAAATACACTATTCCTAGTTTTATATCTTAGGAATGCTATTGCTAGGTTTATATCCTAAAGAAACTGACTTATATGATCAAAGAGAACTGAATCCGAACGTTCACTGCTACACCATGTAGACATTAGTATTAGCAATAAAGAATAACTGAAAAGTAGATTAGCAGGGGAACAGAGAAAAATCCTGGTATATTCAAATGACAGAATATTATAAAGTAATAAATATGAATTAGAACTACACATATACACACAAAAAAAGAATGAGTTAAAAAAAGAACCTGTAGAATATTATGTATCACTTACCTAAGGTGTAAAACACATACAAAATCATACTGTATATCGTTCATGGATATATAAATGCATTAAGGAAAATGGCCTATACAACATGCCTTAGAATTCATAATTTTAAAACAAGGCATGTAAAGTGAAACCAACTGCTATATTTACTACTAGGGTGTTTATGGAATGCATTCTTTCCCAAATAATACAGGTTTCTCTTTATGAGAATTCATTCATATGCCAGAGAAGGGAGAAGGGCTAAAAATCAATTATCTAGTTTCCATGTCAAAAACTTTGGAAAAGAAAAAACAAATTAAACTAAAGAAATGTAGAAGGGATTTTAAAACGTCCTGGGGGCAGAGCAAGATGGCCTAATAGGAACAGCTCCAGTCTCCAGCTCCCAGGGCGATCGACACAGAACATGGGTGATTTCTGCATTTTCAACTGAGGTACAGGGTTCATCTCACTAGGGAGTGTCGGACAATCGGTGCTGGTCAGCTGCTGCAGCCCGACCAGTGAGAGCTGAAGCAGGGCGAGGAATCCCCTCACCTGAGAAGCGCAAGGGGGAAGGGAATCCCTTTTCCTAGCCAGGGGAACTGAGACACACAACACCTGGAAAATCGGGTAACTCCTACCCCAATACTGCGCTTTACCAAGGGTCTTAGCAAACGGCGCACAAGGAGATTATATCCCACACCTGGCCGGGAGGGTCCCACGCCCACGAAGCCTCCCTCATTGCTAGCACAGCAGTCCTCGATCTAACTGCAAGGCAGCAGCGAGGCTGGGGGAGGGGCGACCACCATTGCTGAGGCTTAAGTAGGTAAACAAAGCCTCTGGGAAGCTCAAACTGGGTGGAGCCCACAGCAGCTCAAGGAGGCCTGCCTGTCTCTGTAGACTCCACCTCTGGGGACAGGGCACAGCTAAACAAAAAGCAGCAGAAACCTCTACAGATGCAAACGACCCTGTCTGACAGCTTTGTAGAGAGCAGTGGATCTCCCAACACAGAGGTTGAGATCTGAGAACGGACAGACCACCTGCTCAAGTCGGTCCCTGACCCCTGAGTAGCCTAACTGGGAGACATCCCCCCACTAGGTGCTGACCGACAACCCACACCTCACGCGGCAGGGTACACCCCTGAGACGAAGCTTCCAAAGCAAGAATCATACAGGTACATGTGCTGTTCAGCAATATTCTATCTTCTGCAGCCTCTGCTGCTGATACCCAGGCAAAAAGGGTCTGGAGTGGACCTCAGGCAATCTCCAACAGACTCACAGCTGAGGGTCCTGACTGTTGGAAGGAAAACTAACAAACAGGAAGGACACCCACACCAAAACCTCATCAGTACGTCACCATCATCAAAGACCAAAGGCACATAAAACCACAAGGATGGGGAAAAAGCAGGGCAGAAAAGCTGGAAATTCAAAAAATAAGAGCACATCTTCCCTTCCAAAGGAACGCAGCTCATCGCCAGCAACGGATCAAAGCTGGATGGAGAATGACTTTGACAAGCTGAGAGAAGAAGGCTTCAGTCCATCAAACTTCTCAGAGCTAAAGGAAGAACTACGTACCCAGCGCAAAGAAACTAAAAATCTTGAAAAAAGAATGGAAGAATGGATAACTAGAATAATCAATGCAGAGAAGGCCATAAATGAACTGACAGAGATAAAAACCATGACACCAGAAATACATGACAAATGCACAAGCTTCAGTAACCGACTCCATCAACTGGAAGAAAGAGTATCAGCGATTGAAGATCAAATGAATGAAATGAAGCAAGAAGTCTAAAGAAAAAGGAGGAAAAAGAAATGAACAAAGCCTGCAAGAAGTATGGGACTATGTGAAAAGACCAAATCTACGTCTGATTCGGGTGCCTGAAAGTGAGGGGGAAAATGGAACCAAGTTGGAAAACACTCTCCAGGATATCATCCAGGAGAACTTCCCCAACCTAGTAAGGCAAGCCAACATTCAAATTCAGGAAATACAGAGACCACCACAAAGATACTCCTCGAGAAGAGCAACTCCAAGACACATAATTGTCAGATTCACCAAAGTTGAAATGAAGGAAAAACTGTTAAGGGCAGCCAGAGAGAAAGGTCAGGTTACCCACAAAGGGAAGCCCATCAGACTAACAGCAGATCTCTCGGCAGAAACTCTACAAGCCAGAAGAGAGTGGGGGCCAATATTCAACATTCTTAAAGAAAAGAATTTTCAACCCAGAATTTCATATCCAGCCAAACTAAGTTTCATAAGTGAAGGAGAAATAAAATCCTTCACAGACAAGCAAATGCTTAGAGATTTTGTCACCACCAGGCCTGCCCTACAACAGAGCCTGAAGGAAGTACTAAACATGGAAAGGAACAACCAGTACCAGCCATTGCAAAAACATGCCAAAATGTAAAGACCATCGATGTTAGGAAGAAACTGCATCAACTAACGAGCAAAATAACCAGCTAATATCATAATGACAGGATCAAGTTCACACATAACAATATTTACCTTAAATGTAAATGGACTAAATGGTCCAATTAAAAGACACAGACTGGCAAATTAGATAAAGAGTCAAGACCCATCAGTTTGCTGTATTCAGGAGACCCATCTCACATGCAGAGACACACATAGGCTCAAAATAAAGGGATGGAGGAAGATCTACCAAGCAAATGGAGAACAAAAAAAAGCAGGGGTTGCAATCCTAGTCTCTGATAAAACAGACTTTAAACCATCAAAGATCAAAAGAGACAAAGAAGGCCATTATATAATGGTAAAGGGATCAATTCAACAGGAAGAGCTAACTATCCTAAATATATATGCACCCAACATAGGAGCACCCAGATTCATAAAGCAAGTCCTTAGAGACTTACAAAGAGACTTAGACTCCCATACAATAATAATGGGAGACTTTAACACCCCACTGTCAGCATTAGACAGATCAACGAGACAGAAAGCTAACAAGGATATCCAGGAATTGAATTCAACTCTGCACCAAGCAGACCTAATAGACATCTACAGAACTCTCCACCCCATCAACAGAATATACATTCTTCCCAGCACCACATCGCACTTATTCCAAAGTTGACCACATAACTGGAAGTAAAGCACTCCTCAGCAAATGTACAAGAACAGAAAGTATAACAAACTGTCTCTCAGACCACAGTGCAATCAAACTAGAACTCAGGACTAAGAAACTCACTCAAAACCACTCAATTACATGGAAACTGAACAACCTGCTCCTGAATGACTACTGGGTACATAACGAAATGAAGGCAGAAATAAAGATGTCCTTTGAAACCAATGAGAACAAAGATACAACATACCAGAATCTCTGGGACACATTTAAAGCAGTGTGTAGAGGGAAATTTATAGCATTAAATGCCCAGACGAGAAAGCTGGAAAGATCTAAAATTGACACCCTAACATCACAATTAAAAGAACCAGAGAAGCAAGAGCAAACACATTCAAAAGCTAGCAGAAGGCATGAAACAACTAAGATCAGAGCAGAACTAAAGGAGATAGAGACACAAAAAACCCTCCAAAAAATCAATGACTCCAGGAGTTGGTTTTCTGAAAAGATCAACAAAATTGATAGACTGCTAGCAAGACTAATAAAGAAGAAAAGAGAGAAGAATCAAATAGACGCAATAAAAAATGATAAAGTGGATATCACCAACGACCCCACAGAAATACAAACTACCATCAGAGAATACTATAAACACCTCTACGCAAATAAACTAGAAAATCCAGAAGAAATGGATAATTTCCTGGACACTTACACTCTCCCAAGACTAAACCAGGAAGAAGCTGAATCCCTGAATAGACCAATAGCAGGCTCTGAAATTGAGGCAATAATTAATAGCCTACCAACCAAAAAAAGTCCAGGACCAGATGGATTCACAGCTGAATTCTACCAGAGGTACAAGGAGGAGCTCGTACCATTCCTTCTGAAACTATTCCAATCAATAGAAAAAGAGGGAATCCTCCCTAACTCATTTTATGAGGCCAATGTCATCCTGATACCAAAGCCTGGCAGAGACACAACAAAAAAAGAGAATTTTAGACCAATATCCCTGATGAACATCGATGCAAAAATCCTCAATAAAATACTGGCAAACCTAATCCAGCAGCACATCAAAAAGCTTATCCACCATGATCAAGTGGGCTTCATCCCTGGGATGCAAGGTTGGTTCAACATACGCAAATCAATAAACGTAATCCAGCATATAAACAGAACCAAAGACAAAAACCACACGATTATCTCAATAGATGCAGAAAAGGCCTTTGACAAAATTCAACAGCCCTTCATGCTAAAAACTCTCAATAAACTAGGTATTGATGGAACGTATCTCAAAATCATAAGAGCTATTTATGACAAACCCACAGCCAATATCATACTGAATGGGCAAAAACTGGAAGCATTCCCTTTGAAAACTGGCACAAGACAGGGATGCCCTCTCTCACCACTCCTATTCAACATAGTGTTGGAAGTTCTGGCTAGGGCAATCAGGCAAGAGAAAGAAATCAAGGGTATTCAGTTAGGAAAAGAAGAAGTCAAATTGTCCCTGTTTGCAGATGACATGATTGTATATTTAGAAAACCAAATCATCTCAGCCCAAAATCTCATTAAGCTGATAAGAAACTTCAGCAAAGTCTCAGGATACAAAATTAATGTGCAAAAATCACAAGCATTCTTATACACCAGTAACAGACAAACAGAGAGCCAAATCATGAATGAACTTCCATTCACAATTGCTTCAAAGAGAATAAACTACCTAGGAATCCAACTTAAAAGGGATGTAAATGACCTCTTCAAGGAGAGCTACAAACCATTGCTCAGTGAAATAAAAGAGGACACAAACAAATGGAAGAACATGCCATGCTCATGGATAGGAAGAATCAATATCATGAAAATGGCCATACTGCCCAAGGTAATTTACAGATTCAATGCCATCCCCATCAAGCTACCAATGAGTTTCTTCACAGAATTGGAAAAAACTGCTTCAAAGTTCATATGGAACCAAAAAAGACCCCACATTGCCAAGACAATCCTAAGTCAAAAGAACAAAGCTGGAGGCATCACGCTACCCGACTTCAAACTATACTACAAGGCTACAGTAACCAAAACAGCATGGTACTGGCACCAAAACAGAGATATAGACCAATGGAACAGAACAGAGTCCTCAGAAATAATACCACACAACTACAGCCATCTTATCTTTGACAAACCTCAGAAAAATAAGAAATGGGGAAAGGATTCCCTATTTAATAAATGGTGCTGGGAAAATTGGCTAGCCATAAGTAGAAAGCTGAAACTGGATCCTTTCCTTACTCCTTATACGAAAATTAATTCAAGATGGATTAGAGACTTAAATGTGAGACCTAATACCATAAAATCCCTAGAAGAAAACCTAGGTAATACCATTCAGGTATAGGCATGGGCAAGGACTTCATGTCTGAAACACCAAAAGCATCGGTAACAAAAGCTGAAATTGACAAATAGGATCTAATTAAACTAAAGAGCTTCTGCACAGCAAAAGAAACTACCATCAGAGTGAACAGGCAACCTACAGAATGGGAGAACATTTTTGCAATCTACTCATCTGACAAAGGGCTAATATCCAGAACCTACAAAGAACTCAGACAAATTTACAAGAAAAAAACAAAAAACCCCATCAAAAAGTGGGCAAAGGATATGAACAGACATTTCTCAAAAGAAGACATGCACACAGCCAACAGACACTTGAAAAAATGCTCATCATCACTGGCCATCACAGAAATGCAAATCAAAACCACAATGAGATACCATCTCATGCCAGTTAGAATGGCAATCATTAAAAAGTCAGGAAACAACAGGTGCTGGAGAGGATGTTGAGAAATAGGAACACTTTTACACTGTTGGTGGGATTGTAAACTAGTTCAACCATTATGGAAAACAGTATGGCAATTCCTCAAGGATCTAGAACTAGAAGTACCATATGACCCAGCCATCCCATTACTGGGTATATACCCAAAGGATTATAAATCATGCTGCTATAAAGACACATGCACACGTATGTTTATTGCGGCACTATTCACAATAGCAAAGACTTGGAATCAACCCAAATGTCCATCAGTGACAGACTGGATTAAGAAAATGTGGTACATATACACCATGGAATACTATGCAGCCATAAAAAAGGATGAGTTTGTGTCCTTTGTAGGGACATGGATGCAGCTGGAAACCATCATTCTCAGCAAACTATCGCAAGAACAGAAAACCAAACACCGCATGTTCTCACTCATAGGTGGGAACTGAACAATGAACAATGAGATCACCTGGACTCGAGAAGGGGAACATCACACACCAGGGCCTATTATGGGGAGGGGGTAGCGGGGAGAGGGAAGGTATTGCATTGGAAGTTATACCTGATGTAAACGACGAGTTGACGGGTGCTGACGAGTTGATGGGTGCAGCACACCAACATGGCACAAGTATACATATGTAACAAACCTGCACGTTTTGCACATGTACCCTAGAACTTAAAGTATAATAATAAAAATAAATAAATAAATAAATTTTAAAAAAATAAGAAAAGTAGAAGGAAGAAAATAAAGATATAAACCAAAATCAATAAAAACAGAAAATAAGCACAATATGGAAAAATCAGCAAAGCCCAAATTTGGTTCTTGGAAATGAAGAAGAAGAAAGGAAACACCAATTACCAGTATCAGGAATAAAAAGCAGACGTCCTTATAAGACCCTAAAGATGTTTTAAAAAGGATAATCCTAGTCAACTTTCACCAACAAATGACAAGTTTAGATGAAATGGACAAATTTTCAAAAACCAACATACAAATTTTAATATGCCAGTATCTAAAAATTAAAACTGTTACTAAAAACTTTCTCATAAAGAAAACTCCAGTTCCAGAAGGCTGAATTCTTGCAAATTCTTTTACATACCTAAGGAATAAGCACATTAGTTGTACACAAATTCTTTCAAAGGACAGAAAAATAAGAAAACACTTCTCAACTCATTATAAAGTCAGCATGATCTTGATCCAAAACATGGCAACATCATCAGAAAGAAAAACAAGAAAATTACAGAGCAGAACAATCTTACTCATGAACATACATGTAAAAACATAGACTATTAGCAGAGCTGGGTATGGTGGCATGCACCTGTAGTCCCAGCTACTTGGGAGACTGTGGGGGGGAGGATTACTTCAGCCCAGGAGTTCAAGGCCAGCCTGGACAATATAGCAAGACCCCATCTCTTTTCTAAAAATTAATTTTTAGGCCAGGCGCAGTGGCTCATGCCAGTAATCCCACTATTTTGGGAGGCTGAGGCAGGCAGATCGCCTGAGGTCAGGAGTTCGAGACCAGCCTGGCCAACATGGTGAAACCCTGACTCTACTAAAAATACAAAATTTAGCCAGGCATGGTGGCAGGCACCTGTAATCTCAGCTACTTGGGAGGCTGAGGCAGAAGAAACGCTTGAACCTGGGAGGCAGAGGCTGCAGTGAGCCAAGATCACACCATTGCACTCCAGCCTGGGTGATAAGAGTGAGACTTCATCTCAAAAAAAAAAAAAAAAAAAATTAATTTTTAAAAATAATTTTAAAATTTAAAAATTAGAAAATCTAGTTTAACTACATTTGAAAAGATAATACATCATGACCAAGTGAATGTATTCTAAGAATGGAAAGGTAGTTTACTATTTGAAAATCAAGCCATGCAATCTAGCACACTAACACAAAAAAAATTTCATTATCTCAACAGATGTAGAGAAAGCATTTGGTAAAACTTAATATTCATTCGCAACAAAAATTCAGCAAACAAAATAAAAGACCGTTTCCATATTCTGATTAAACTCCCTCTCAGCTCCCAAAAACTTTAATGGTGAACTATTAAGGCTTTCTCTCTGAAATTCTATCACCATTTCAATTCAACATTATGTTGGTGGTCCTAACTCGTGTAATAGGGCAAGCGCTGGGATGGTGAGACAACTTTGCAAATGGTATGATTATATAGTGTATATACCAGTTCCAAAACCATCCACAGGCAAATTACTGTAACTAGTAGATGAATTTACAAGGTTATTAGAAAAGTCAACAAACAAAAATCAGGTGTATTTGTATATATAACAAAAACTCATAAAATTATAAAAATGGTACCACTTACAGTGTCAAAATCAAATATGTGTAACATTTTGCAGAAAAGTACAAAACATTAGCAAGAAGTATTTCTAAAGTATGAAATTAATGGAGGACTATATCTCCATCATAAATATGTCAATTCTCTCCAAACTCATCTATAAATTCAATGCAATCCCATTCAAAATCCCTGCAGGTCCTTTCTGGAAACTGACAAGCTCAATCTAATATTTAATTGGAAATACAAAAGACTAAGAAGAGCTATGGAAATCTTGGGAAAAAACAAAGCTGGAAGACTTACCCTACCAGGCAGCAAAATTTATTTTAAAGCTACAAAAATGAAAATAACATATAACTGACAAAATAAACAGAAATATTTGTCTATGCAATATTTATATATGCAGTCATTCATTTATGACAAAGATGAACCTGAAATACAGTGGGGGAAAGATGATTTTAAGAAAATCACATATGTATAATCATCCATACACATACATCCATATTACCAAAATTCTCCGGTCTGTCTGCAGAAAAATTGTGCATTTTACTGTATGTAATTTAGATCTCTGCATAATACTGGTAGCGTTTAAACAAATAAATAACCAGGATTCTAGACTGGTGTTATGAAAAGCAATCAGTCTACAAACTATTTGTTGGGATCCCTGACATGAATAGCAGATTGCACCAGAATGTATATGAACACACTGTTTCTTTCAAAAAGGAAGACTTACTAGAAAAACAATCTCAGCAGAAATGAACAGTGGGTGGAATTAAACTGTGTTAGAAGTGACACAGTTGATGTATATTCTAGTGAAAGCTCCTTATCTTGACCTGGACTGGAAGAAGCAGTGTTGCAGAGACCAAGAAAAGTGAGAATAAGCTAAAGGTCTTTGGGGGTTAAGTAAGAGATACTACTTTGAACCACTTTAGGGGGAAAAAAAAAAAGAAAGAAACAAAAAAAAAGCAAGACAATTTAAATAAAAATAGTAAGATGGCAGAGTAAATAAAGTCCAAGTATAACAATAAACGCAAACATAAAAGGATTAAACTCACTAGTCAAAAGAAAAAGACAAACTGAAAATTTTAAAATAATAAACTATTTGCTATATATAAAAAAGACTGATAGTAAAAGAAGGGAAAATACACAAATAAAACTGGTAAGATATATTAATATTTGGAAAAAAAGAAGTCTGAAAACAAAAAGCATAATTAGAGATACAGAAGATCACTAAGTAATGATGGAAAGTCCAATTCACCAAAAAAAAAACACATTTTGAACAGGTACATGCCTAAAATTTATACAAAACAAAAAATTCACATAACTTCAGAGCAAAAATGGTAAATCCAACATCACTGTAGAAGAACTCAACACACTGTTCTCAACTTTTGCCATCAATTTTCTATCCTTTCTCAGACTTTATCTTCTCCTTAGATCAGAAGAGAAAGACAGAAACACCATCTTGTTCCAAAGCACAGAATGAATGTTTTTGTTGCTTCCCATACCATATACAGAAACCTACTGAACAAGGAGGAAACTCAGGGATCTTAAGGACTAACAGTCAATCCAGATGCAGTCTGCAATATTTTAGAGAAAGCTATTTTGGGATTAGTTACAGGAACAATGAACTGAAGATGGTTAGCCTCTAAAAACTGTCAGGTACTAAGTGGTTTATTGCTGCCATCTGCTGGACACCATGTTCATTTGCACGTCAATCATATTTGCCTTAAAACGCCTAGTAAGATAGCATGTAAGGTCTTAAACTGTTATCTTTTCTGAGCCTCCTTTATCTAATGAAGTGAAGACACTGTCTCTAAATTAAATGTTTGCATGCAAGGTGTTGATAGACGTTAAAAAAATGTTTGTGCAATTTAAGCCTCTGGTAACAACGGCTTAAGTAAAAGGTTTACAGGAGTATAGAAAATTACACTGCCTGAAATCCACTTGGAATTTAATATATCCACAAAGACTACCAATTTTCCCATACAACTACTGGAAAATAATATTTTATATACTGAGTAACTGCAATGAGTCACTTCAAACATACCAGTTACAGTTTACCCATACGGTATATTATCCACATTACTTGCCATGTTTCTTAAAATTTACACATATAAATTCATGGCAGGTCTTCTAACACTTGCTCATACCTGGTTCCCTTGCCTTCCAGGCACACACGAAGATTACACTTCCCAACCCTTTAGTACTTAGGTGGGACCACATGATTAGTTCTGGTCAACAGATCATGAATGGAAGTGCCAAGTGTTGCCTGCAGGCCAATGCAAGTAATAATATGTGTGAGACACTCTGGCACTCTCTTCCTCTGCCATAGTGACAAGAAGGGACCTCAAAAGATGGTCAAGCCCCAAAATCAAAGCAGTTTAGATCACTAAAGACAGCTGCCCTAGAGAGCTGTCCAGACCCACAACAGACTTCCTAAGAGTAAAAAAATATACTGGTATTATCCCATTCAGAGCTGGCACTTCAATGTTACCTCAGTATAGCATAGACCAAGGTTTCTCAACAGCAGCACTACTGCCATCTTAGGCTAGATAATTCATTGTGGTCTCTGTCTTGTGCACTGTGGGATGTTAAACAACATCCCTGGCATCTACCCACTAGATGCCAAGAAGCACTCATCAATATGACAAACAAAACCACCTCCAGTCATTGACCTCCTCCCCCCATCTTTGAGAACCACTGGCATAGATTAACCTACTAATATGCACATATGTATGATGAATATGTATGTATACATGTTGAGTATATTTACGTCAAATGTCATACATTCTCCATGCTTTATTTCACATTAGAGTCAGATATTTTATAGGCTCTTAACAAATATGAATTCCCATTTCTCAAAGCAGTAAAGTTAATTCATAAATGTTTTAAAAAATCAGTCATATCACAAGTCTCTCTATAGTAGGGTAAACAAAATATTCCAAGAGTATATAAATCCATACATACTATGCTGTTCATTTCAGAGGACTCATAGCTCCCAACCGGATGGACATTTCCAATGGGTTCCAAGCCTTCTTCATCCCACATGTATGTTCCATCAGAGCTATCAGATGGAGATAGTTCAAAAGAAGAACCAGCTCTGTAGTCTGTATCTGGTGAAACCAAATTATTCCCAGAAGTATGTTTTGTACATTCACTCCTGTCTTCAAGAGAAAAAAGGTTATTGAGTCACAAAAATATAATTGTTTCTCATGTCCTAAAAATATAACTGCTAATAATCTGGAATGTCATAGCCAAAAAGCTGGCTCAAAAAAAGCACTCATAACTGCAGCACTTTCTATATCCTAAGCAGTAAAACATCAAGAGGCAAAATCTTTAAAATAACCTACTGAAATATTTTCTAATAGATGAAAAGAAAATTCATTTAGTCATCTTTCACTTCTGTAATATTTCCAAAAATGTAAATAAACCTTCATATTCCTATAATATTTCCCAAGATACTTAAACACTGGCCAGGAAACTCCTTTTCCTCTGTGTATACTATTTAACTTCAGAGATTAAATAATGTAGGGTACTCATAATTGCCTCCCTAAAAGGAAATAAACTTGTTCCGGTAGTCTCTTTTAGAAGACCTATAGATAATCAAGGGTTTGTACATGCATCTCTATGCATGCTCTAGTCCCCTCATTATACCACATGTCTATGTCTAATCCCTTTAGTTGTTCTTTATTCAGGTATATGGGTGTACAAATACCAAATACATTTTCTCCAGCATTTAGTAACAGGATAATCAAACATAAGAGGAAATGTTTACCAGGTATTATTTCACTTTCTTCAGTTTAATAAATAAATAAACCTCTCTCAGGAAGCGCATCTACAAAAATTGCTAAACAAGAAAAATTTCCTAAGATAAAAAAATCCATCAGATTAGACATAACCTATATTATCTAATTTCCCCTTTGGTACAGCTTTACTCTTAACAAATAGCAATGAAATGCTACCCTAAGAGAAGAGATGGTTTGTTTAATGGCATACCACGCTGGTTGAGGTAAGTAGGGGAAAAGTCATTTAGAAGCACTGTCTATACTAAGCAGGAATAGGCTGTGTATAATAGCCAAAGAACAACAAATGTTATAATTAATAACAACAAATGTTACTAATATTGTCTTGGATAGGGTGAAAAATGGGGTATGGAAGTCACAGGAAAATAAATGTTGCCCCACCCCAATTTTGTCTAGATCCATCCCTCCGTGAAACTGATAATATCTTGAAATCTATCTGAAGATAATCCTAAATATAAGTTCAGTTATATTACCTAAAAGAAAGCAAAAAAACTTAAGGTTAGTAATATTTACCAGAGACACTTATATCTATCCATTCATCAGTTTTACTGAAGACTTTTTCATTTTCCTTGGGGGAATCAAATATATCCTGTGGTGGCACATTTTCATGTTTTTCTTCTTTGAGACACATTTCCTCTGGAGTTATTCTAGTTCTATTGGAGTCTTCTATATCTATAAAATCATCACTAAAGTCTTCACTTAAATCATTCTTATCAGAAGATGACAAAGACGACAAGGAAATGTCATCCACATCATCACTCAGGTATCTAATTTTAGCATCATGTTTCACAGTCTGGTTGTTTTTTGTTCTATAACTTTCATTTTCAATCAGTTCTTGGTCCTTATTAGTAGCTCTGTCCTTAGCCAAAACTGTAGCATCTTCCTCTACACATGTGTCAGCAGGTGAGTTTTTATTTCCATCAACTGTGATAGTCCCAGAAAATGGAGATCGGCTAGATTTCAGTAGAGAGGGATGAACCATTCTATAACCTAAAGTAGAAGTTACACCGGGGCCATTTGGTAAAGCCAACTTCTTTCCACCAGCAGCATAAGGCCTATTAAATCCATACCCCAAATGTTCATTCCCATTGAGTACTTCAGACTGCCGGGAATTTCTTGTTAGCATACTTGACCGTAGAGGCACTCTAATGGATAGCTGTTGATTCTGATAAGGCTTTGTAAGATCCACAGCTCTATTAAAGGAATGTGATCTGGTTATAGATGAAGGTGGAAGGAATGAATTCTGAATGGAATGTGAAAAACTCTGTGATCTTACCATTTTTTCAGAATTAACAGATTTACTACTGTCTGGGGATTGAGCTAAGCTTTCTCCAGAACTGCTTCTGGTGGCACAGGAGTTTGCTCTAGGCCTTTGCATGCTACCAGCCGACCGGTTTCCATAAAATCCATTCAACTGTGATTTTGGAGTATTGACCGAAGAATATGAAGTCCTTCCTAATAATGTGCCTTTGGTGAATTTACCCAAATTTGATGGTCCAGAAAAAGACTTTTGGTTTAACTCCTCTGTAGATGACACAAACATAGTGGATGGCTTTGCTAACTTTGATGTGAATAAAGAAACACTTTTCAAACCTCCCTTCATCCCATTTTTATCAAATATTCCTTGAGTAGGAACATGTTTTCCAGGATCAATTATTTTATCATGTGAATTTTGAGTATTGTTAGGCTCTCCAGCACCTTGTGCACAAGGTTGATATTTATTTGCTTTTCTCCAATTAAATGAATGAGATGATGGACAATCAGAGCCATTATTTTTGATGTAACTTTTGACATTACTATTCTTGGAAGTTCCTAATAAATTAACAGGTGTCCCATTTGGCATCGGCTGCAATGTACTTCTTACAGATTTTGTTCCATACTTTGGCAACTTGGAACCCAAAAACGTCTTGATTTGTGTTTTTTCTTCCATGAGCTATAAGGTGCATTTGTTCTTAAAAGCTGACAGAATCTGTGAAGAGAAAAAGGCAGCACATTAAACATTCCTAAATAAGGATAATTACATGAATTATTACATAATATGATACTTACACTTTTATATGCAGAAAAGCCCAAAAGTTACTCATGATTCCTACAGAACTCCTGGCAAATACTGAATGCACTAATTAAATTAATAACTTTATGTTGGAAGAAAATAAAGAACATTTTTATAAACTTTTATAAACATATGCTATGAATGACAGCAAAATCCAGAAATAATAAAATTAAACTACCAAATTTGACTATGTAAAAAATAATACTTTCAGAGTACTTCTTCCCATTTTCCAATTCAAATAATTTTTTCGTTTTGGGTAAAAGTCTCTCCTTTAAAAATAAGAACATACGGAAAGCCACAGCCAGTGCACTCAGGCAAGAGAATGAAATAAAGGGCATTCAAAATGGAAAAGAAGAAGTCAAACTATCTCCGTTTGCCAATGATATGATTATATATCTAGAAAATTCTACGAACTCCTCCAAAAGATTCCTAGATTTGATAAATCCAGTAAAGTATAGGTTGCAAAATCAAAGTACACAAATCAGTAGCACACCAACAATGACTAAGCTGAGAATCAAGAACTCAATTCCTTTGACCATAGCTGCAAAAAAATAAAATAAAATACCTAGGAGTACACTTAACCAAGGAAGTAAAAGATCTCTACAAGGAGAAGTGTAAAACACTTCAGAAAGAAATCACAGACAATGCAAACGAATGGAAATACATCCCACACTCATGCATTAGAGGAATCCATATCATGAAAATGACCATGCTGCCCAAAGCAGTCCACAGATTCAATGCAATTTGTATCAAAATACCAACATCATTTTTCACAGAATTAGACAAAACAATCCTAAAATTCATATGGAACCAAAAAGCAATCTTAAACAAAAAACCAAATCTGGAGGCATCACATTACTCACCTTCGAATTATACTACAAGGCTACTATAGTAACAAAAACAGCATGGTACTAGTATAAAAGTACATTCATAGAGCAAAGGAACAGAGTAGAGAACCCAGAAATAAAGCCAAATACAATCAACTGACCTTTGACAAAGCATACATAATGAAAATTGGGAAAAGAACACCTTATTCAATAAATGTTGCCAGGAAAACTGGATAGCCACATGTAGAAGAATGAAATTGGATCCCTATCTCTTACCATATACAAAAATCAACCCAAGACGGATTTAAGACTTAAATCTAAGGCATGAAGCCATAAAAATGCTAGAAGAAAACCTAGGAAAAACTCTTATGGATATCGGTCTAGGCAAAGAATTTATGACTAAGACACCAAAAGCAAATGCAACAAAAAAAATAAATGGGACCTAATTAACTAAAAAGCTTCTGCTCAGCAAAAAATAAACAGAGTAAACAGCCCACAGAATAGGAGAAAATATTTGCAAACTATTCATCTAACAAAAGATTAATATCCAGAATCTATAAGGAACTCCAACTAATCTGCAAGGAAAAAAATAATCCCATCAAAAAGTGGACAAATGACATCAATAAACATTTTTCCAAAAGAAGGTATACAATGACCAAGAAACATGAAAAAAATGCTTAACATCACTAATCATCAGGGACATGCAAATTAAAACCACAATGAGGTATCACTTTATCCCAGCCAGAATGGCTATTAAAAAGCCAAAAAACAATAGATATTGGCATAGATGTGACAAAAAGGGAACATTTAGGTACTGCTGGTGGCAATGTAAATTAATTATCACCTCTATGGGAAACAGTATGGAGATTTCTCAAAGAACTAAATCTACCATTTGATCCAGCAATCTCACCACTGGGTATCTACCCAAAGGAAAACTGTATAAAAATTAAAAAAAAAAAAATTTTAAACCTGCATATGTATGTTTATCACAGAAAAATTCACAATTGCCAGATGTGGAACCAAACTAAGTACCCACCAACCGATGAGTGAATTAAGAAAATACACCATGGAATACTACTCAGCCATAAAAAAGAATGAAATAATATCTTCTGAAGCAATGTGGATAGAGATAGAGGCCATTATTCTGAAGTAATTCAGGAATGAAAAACCAAATACCATATGTTCTTACTTATAATTGGGAACTAAGTTATGGGTATGCAAAGGCATACAGAGAGGTAGAATGGACACTGGAAACTCAGAAGGGGGGATGATGTGAGAGATTTTTTAAAACTACACAATGTAGTAGGGTGCTACACACTATTTGGGTGGCATGTGCACTAAAATCTCAGACTTCACCACTACACAATTCATTCATGCAGCCAAAAATCACCTGTTCCCTTAAAGCCCGTGAAATAAAAGGTAATTAAAGAATATATTTTTTAAAAAATACATGATTTTATAAAAGCTAGAAGACATTTGAAAAACCTTAATTACTAAAGCCATGAGAAGTATGTAGGTGAAGAATATAATGGCATCAAACAATTCTTTTGGTATTAAGGGTTGAGTAATAAGCTGTCATTTTAGACAACTATCTCCAAAGAATTTCCATCTGGTAACATAAATACAAATGACAGTGCCAGGGTGAGAAGTGTAAAGATTTAATAAAGTTGATTTGTCCATTAATCTCAATTTTACACAATTTTTATTTTATTTTATTTTATTGAGACAGGATCTTGCTCTGTCACCCAGGCTGGAGTGCAGTGGCACGATCATGGCTCACTGCAGCCTCCCCCTCCCTGGCTCAAGTGATCCTTCCACCTTAGCCTCTCAGGTAGCTGGGACTAAAGGCACACAGCATTACACACAACTAATTTTTTTAAAAAATTTTTTGTAGAGACAGAGTTTCGCTATATTCCCTAGGCTGGTCTCGAACTCCTACCCTCAAGTGCTCCTCTTGCCTTGGCCTCAAGTGATCCTCCCACCTTGGCCTCCCAAAGTGCTGGGATCAGAGGCATAAGCCACCATGCAAAGCTTGTATTTATTTTAAATATAACACAAAACTACAAAAATGAAAAGGTTCAATACACACAAAAGAGCATAAAACTAGAAACCACTAATGTCTTCTATGAGTAACTTTTTAATGAATCATGATATATCATGTGATGAGATTATAAAGATGAGCCAGACATATTAAAATGTTTGTTCTAATATTAACAAATATATGGTCACAATATGTTCACTGTAATTATATAAGAATTCTGTAAAAACGCTAACAAGCGAAAATGCAACTTTAAAAATGCCTTAGGGATACTGATTTTTTAATATAGTGTATGACACTGTATTTTTTTTTTTAAGAGACATGGTCTTGCTCTGTCACCCAGCTAGAGTGCAGTGGTGCAATCACAAATCACTGCAGCCTCAAACTCCTGGGCTCAAGCGATCTTCCTACCTCAGCCTTCCAAGCAGCTAGGACTGACTATAGGTGCACACCACCATGGCCAGCTAATTTATTTTTACTTTTTATAGAGGTGGAGGCCTTGCTATATTGCCCAGGCTGGTCTGGGATTCCTGGGCTCAAGCAATCTTCCCACCTTGGCTTCTCAAAGTGTTGAGATTACAGGCATAAGCCACTGCACCCAGCTAAATTTTTAAAATTTTTGTTGTAATTGTTGTTGAGATGGAGTCTCTCTCTGTCACCCAGGCTGGAATGCAATGGCATGATCTCGGCTCACTGCAACGTCTACCTAATGGGTTCAAGCAATTCTCCTGCTTCAGCCTCCTGAGTAGCTGGGATTATAGATGCCCGCCATCATGCCAGACTAATTTTTTCTATTTTTTAGTAGAGACAGGATTTCACCATGTTGGCCAGGCTGATCTCAAACTCTTGACCTCAGGTGATCCACTCATCTCGGCCTCCCAGAATGCTGGGATTACAGGCACGAGCCACCGCACCAGACCAATTTTTTTAATTTTTAAAACAACTGATTCCAAGTCAACCCTGGCCTAAGAAGTAGAGTTCCTATCACACATGTTATTAATTATGTCAAAAGTAAATATTTAGAAAATCACACAAATGTCCAAGTATAGAGTGAAAAAAGACTAAAGAATGTCCTGTTAACAACAACTAATAAAAGATATAAATATATAAATATATATATATTTGTGTGCATGTGATTTTTCAGCGGAAAACCCACCACCAACATAGTGTAATACAAAAAGCTATTTAAACTAAGAACCTATAAACTTTAAAAAGTGGTGGACAGAAAAAAATTCTGTATGGTACAGTATGACTAGCCTGATTACTGCCTGGAAGCAGTAGTGAGAAAGAAATGTGAACTAAATAACTTGAAAAGTTTAAGAAACACCTCTAGTTTGGAAAGAAAAATTTGATTTGTCATGCCCTAGAAAAGTTTAGGAAAAATATCCTGAGCACGGAGGCTTCAAAACCTAGGCAGAGGCATCATCAGATCTGCCAACTTCTAAGGCCCTATACTGAGTTGAGGGAAGGATCTGAAGCCCATAGAAAGGTACTATACCCTCAGCAGTATGAAATGAGACACGTATAGGACATTTAACACAATCTAAGGAGATGGGAAAGCATAGGGCCACAAAGCAAAGTACTTGACCTAGGTATCCAAATTAAGCCTGAGCAAGACAAAAAGAAATGGCCATACAATCATATAAACAGTTTCCTGTAACACAGAACAACCTAATAAGAACATGCATCTAATGAAACAAAAGCCCAAAGATGAAAAGACAAAACAGGTAAATTGAAAAAAAGGCTTCAGCGTTAAGGAAACCAATTAAGAAGAACAATGAATTTGAAAAAAAAAAAAAAACAAAGCAAGAAAAAGAACCAAAGACTTAAACAAATGGCAAGGAGAAAAATCTTAAGGTAACAAGAGCATATTAAGGAGGCTGTGGTGGGTGGATAACTTGAGACCAGGAGTGTGAGACCAGCCTGGACAACATGGAGAAACCTCATCTCTACAAAAACTACAAGAATTAGCCAGCCATGGTGGTGCACACCTGTTGTCCCAGCTACTCAGGAGGCTAAAGTGGGAAGATCAACTGAGCCCACGAGGTCGAGGCTGCAGTGAGCTGTGATCAAGCCACTGCACACCAGCCTGGCTGAAAGAGTGAGACCCTGTATCAAAAAAAAAAAAAAAAAAAAAAGTATTGAGGAGGAAAAAAAAGACAAAGATATCAAAAGAATGAGAAAGAAAATGTACGACAAAGGCTAAACAGAAAGATAATTAGTATCTCTGAAGTAGAATAACTAATTAAATGGAAGATAAAAGGCAGGAGGACATAATAGAAAATATCCCTAAAATAAAGGTGAAAAAAATCTATAGAAGAAAAAATATACCAAATCACAGATGCAAATACATATCCTAGTTAAGTTAATGAAATATCAAGGATAAAGAAATAATTCTCCAGAAATACAAGTAGAGAAAAAAGTCACCTTTAAAAATGTTTTTAAACTTGGAATATACAAAGGAAATAACTGGATATCCTTCCAAAGAAATGCTGGAGCCTCTAGGGATAATTTAATCCTATAGGAATCACATTAATTTTACCTTTAAAATTTATTCTAAATTCACCACTTCCATTCCACAATCTTAGTTCTTATGCTCATCATTTCTTCCTGTACTATTACCAAGGATTCCTACATTTATGTCAAGATTCCAACCTTACTTCTATTCAAACTGTCAGCATTTATCTTCTTAAAGCACAGACCTGGATCACGTCATTCTACTGATTAAAAACCATCTGTGAGACTAGGAACAACAAAATAAAACCCAAAACTCATTGTACAGGGAGCAAGCTACGCTATTTGGTTCTACCTTATCCTTGTTATATACTTAAGTCAAGATATGTTACTTGTCATTCCCCAAAATCCATCCTATATTTTCTATCTTCTATGCCTTTGCTAAAGACCACTTGGAAGATTCTATCCTCAAAGTTCAAAATCACCACATCCACCAACATTTCCAGTTAAAATTAATCTTACATCACTCTCTATTCTCTTCACAGCAATAATATAGCTGAGTTTGTCTTCTAATTGTGTGTATGTCTATTTGACCCACAGGAAAGTAAACCTGCTGAGAATATAAACTAAGTCTTATATACTGTACTTTGAGGTCAGCTACAGGAATACAAATTTAACAGATCCTAAACTTATAAGTAAATGCATAATCTCTTAATGCAGATTAATTTAACAGTAAGGAAAGACTAAAAAAGAACTTTGTTTTGTGGACCTGTGATTGACTGGTAATAGCTCCATTGGGCAATATGTTGAAAAAGATTCTGAGGCCAGGCACAGTGGCTCATGCCTGTAATCTCAACAGTTTGGGAAGCTGAGGCGAGGGGATCGCTTGAGCTCAGGAGTTGAAGACCATACTGAGCAACATAGTGAGACCTCATCTCCACTAAAAATTTAACATTAACGTTTTTAAAAAACAAAAGGATGCTGAGGTCAAATCTAGCTTCAAACCTGAAGTAGTGACATGATCAAGCAGCAATGTTTGCCAGGAGCAGAGCAAGGGACAGTGGCAGTATCCATGCCAGACAACTGTCTTCCTCATTTTTTGATAATGGTCTTTTCCACAAAACACCTACAACCACTTTTGGTATAAACATAAGAAAACTGGTATTGATATTACATATTAGGGTCATTTTGCAAATCAATAAATAATACATGTTAAAGACTAAAGAGCCTGTGAATCAGAAAGGCTTTAACATTTTCCTGCCTGTCACAAGTAGACCACAGAAAGAAAATCATACTCTTTCCCTTCTCTGTGTCTCTATTTTCCTGCCTAAGATGAGGGTAATACATGTTACCTCCCAAGAGCATCTTCAGTATTAATAACTTAGAGGCACAAGATGAGCCCAAAAGACAGACACACTGTTACTAGTGTTTGTGGTTCCACCACTTCGTGGGAGAAAAGAATAATGTTAGAACCTGAATGTGCTATTCTCTATAAAGAATATTGATTTCTAAATGTACAAATAATTGCAACACAAATGACATCAATCATCTTGAACTTTTGGTCTTAAGATAAACTAGTCTGACAGCTCCAGTATGAAGTTTACGTTATGAATATCATCACTTCATTTGTTGATGAGATACCTTCTGTCTTTAAATGTTCATGAAAATTTCGCTTATATTTGCTTATAATTTTGAAATAAAATAAAATAGACATTGTGAGTCTGCTTCATTTTGGTAGCCAAGCTGTCTTTGATGCACTTTACCTAATCTGTAATCGGTTAGGTGTCTAAAAAATCCATTCATTAACAATTTGAAAAAATATATGTTGCCTACCTCATCTAATGATATAATCTTCTCTGAGACACTTTAATGCCATCTGTGAGCTTTAATTTAATGGTGAACTAGACTAATATCTGAAACAGTGCTTGAAAATGTCAGATTTTTTTTAGTTTAAGAATAATTTTTTAAAGTATAGCACATTTACAGTATTGGTATTTCATATTTTAAAATTTTTTTTTCAGGCCAGGTGGCCTGAAAAATTAGGCTCACACCTGTAATCCCAGCACTCTGGGCAGCCAAAGCAGGCAGATCACCTGAGGTCAGGAGTTCAAGCCCAGCCTGGCCAATATGGTGAAACCCTGTCTCTGCCAAAAATACAAAAATTAGCCAGGTGTGGTGGCGCACACCTGTAATCTGAGCTACTCAGGAGGCTGAGGCACAAGAATCATTTGAACCCAGGAGGCAGAGGTTGCAGTGAGCCGAGATCGCACCACTGTACTCCAGCCTAAACAAAAGAGCGAGACTCCATCTCAAGAAAAAAAAAAAAAAAATTCAAAAATACTTATAAATGCCTTTTTTAAAAACCATAAAACAAGTTTCTCACTTTTAAAAGGAATTCAAAACTGAATAAGGGAAAAGCAGCAGCAAATATGATTAAGCACTTACATGATACGTACCATGCTTACCACTTCATCCTTTTTGTTTAATCTTTATAACATTATAGGGTAGTAGATATCTTCCCATCTTAAATAGCTAAAACCAAGATTCAGAGAGGCTAATATACTTGTCCCAAAGTCACAAATTCATAAACTGTCAAAGAGGATTCGGGTTCAAGTTTACCTGATTCCAGGGCCAATGAAAACTGCCTTCATGACAAAGAAATGAAATACAGTCAGTGGGCCACACAATGATGTTACAGTCAGTGATTTACAACGATGGTCCCAAGAGATTATAATGGAGCTGAAAAATTCCTATAGCCTAGTGACATGGTAGCCATTGTAACATTGTAATGCAATTACTTTATTTTTTACATATTTATTGTATCCTGTTTGTACAGTGTTTATAAAGTCTATACTAGTGTACAATGATGTCTTAGGCCTTCACATTCACTCCCCACTCACTCACCAACTCATCCAGAGCAACTTTCAGTTCTGCAAGCTCCATTCAAGTGCCCTATACAGGTATACCACCATTTTTTCTCTTTTATGTAATATTTTTATTGTACCTTTTCTATGTTTAGATAACTTTAGATAAACAATTCCTTACCGTTGTGTTACAACTGCCTACAGTATTCAATACAGTAATATGCTGTACAGGTTTGTAGCCTACGAGCAAGATAGTATACCATATAGCCTTGGTGTATAGTAGGCTATACCATCTGCGTCTGTGTAAGTATACTCTCTGATGTTCGCGGAACAACAATGGCCTAAGGAGGCATTTCTCAGAACAGATCCCCTTCGTTAAGCGATGCATACCTGTATTCTAAGAAGCTTACTGACAGCAAGGGACAAGAATGAAGGAAGGGACTGAATGGCTAATGTCAGAGGAGAAGCATAAAGACGGCAAAGGACCTAGGTATTAATTACAGAAATTTAGCAGAACAGTAAGAGCTGTCACTTTTTCAAACTCCTTTCATATCCATTACCTCATCATCTGAGGAACCACCCACTCACTGTCTTTTTCTAGTTTTTCAAATAGTTTTTTAGAAGGTATAAATTGTCTGCATTTTAGGGGTTTAAACAGACATAAACTCACTACTAAGTACAAGAGCAATTAACTGAACAACAGTACTGATGACTACACACATATAAGCAGTTACTTCTGAAATTGGCTTTCACGTTCAGACAACTAGATTAGAATTTAAAGTGATTTTTTTTAACCTTGTGTTACTCAACTACTTCTTTCATATCCCCTTTTCCCATTTTTTCCTGGCTGTCATCTGTGGCATAAGCTTACTCAAAGGCTTGATTATAGCAATTAAATAAGCGGCCAGGCATGGTGGCTCATGCCTGCAATCCAAGCACTTTGGGAGGCCGAGGCGGGAGGATTACCTGAGGTCAGGAGTTTGAGACCAGCCTGGCCAACATGGTAAAACCCCATCTCTACTAAAAATAAAAAATAAAAAAAATTTAAAAATTAGCTGGGCATGGTGGCAGGTGCCTGTAATTCTAGCTACTTGCGAGGCTGAGGCTAGAACATCACTTGAACCCTAGACACAGAGAGTTGCAGTGACCGGAGATTGTGCCATTGCACTTCAGCCTAGGTGACAAGAGTGAAACTCCATCTCTAAAATAAAATAAAATACCAATAGATAAGCAAAAATGACAACTTTAGCCAAAGTAAAGGTTTAAAACAGTGCACTTACTTCCAGATTCTTCAAGATTTTAAAGAGGACATGCCATGCTCAACACAAAGGCTCTTTATTGTATCAACATGACCTTTCTGTGCTCCAGCTACAACTTCATTTTCACTCACATAAATGGAGTTCAAAGTAACTTGTAAAAGTTAGGCTCGCAAGGAATTTGTGTTTTAAGAACATTAAATAAAGTTATTACGCAGATCCAATGTGTATTACTTCCTGAAATTTAAATTTAAAAGAACAAAAATACTAACAAGTAAAGAGGAACGAGAAGTTCCCCTGGCCAAACCATAAAACTTTCTCCCTCCAAATTTTACCAGTTGGTACGGGAACACAAAACTCAAATACCTGTGGGGCATGCAAATGTCATTAATGTGCAGAAAGCTAGGAAAAGATGACACATGCCAAACTACATGAATACTGACCCATATAATGCCTTTTAAAATAGTAGACAAGTATAACAATTAAGTACAGACATTTCGCAAACACTAGGTCAAATCACAAGCAAACATTTAATATTTCAGTCTATATAGGATTTGCTTGAGCAAAGTTCCCTAAATTAAATTAAATGGGCAGTAGGGACAAAGCCATAGGAGGTCCAGCATCAGGAATAACAGTAACAGGAGTAACATTAACACGGATGGAAGACTACTAGGCCATAAATTCACTAATGGCACATACTGGTTTGATTCACCAGAATACATTACTGAAGTCCAAGCTTGCTCAGTATACGACAAACAGTAAATACCTAAACACGAAACATTTTGTAAAGATCTACATACATTAGAATTATAGTTTCATAGAAAAATGTTAGTGAGGCCAGGCAGGAGAATCACTTGAATCCAAGAGGCAGTGGTTGTGGTGAGGTGAGATCGCACCATTGCACTCTAGCCTGGGCAACAAGAGCGAAACTCCATCTCAAAAAAAAAAAAGAAAAATGTTAGTGGTAGTTTCCACATACTAGACTACAACATGGTAATGAAGACCTAATTATTGCTATACACAACAATACAGAAAAACTAACAGGCTCCTTTAAACAAGAGAATCCAGAGACTTGAAGATAAATATAGTGTGATTCCATTTATATGAAGGTCAGATTTCCATTTTCGATGTAAAAAGCTGCAATTAATTTCACTCCTATCTAAAACCCTGGAAGAGCCAGATAAGCTTCAAAATCATAACCTTTCATAAGCCCATCAGAAAGCTGATACTGTAAGGCAACCAAGTAAACCCAATTCCAAAGGGAGACAAGCCCCTCCAAGGAGAGATGGGACATTTAACAGTTTCACTTTTGGCTGAGCATAAGAGACAGAAATGACCACCACAAAAAGGAGTAATAAGCTAACATTTTAACGTCTGCTTAAAAGCCAAATGTGGACTAGCACAACAGCAGGCTCCTCCTCCTAGTACTCAAGAGAAACATATGAGAAAGCCCCCTCTTTTTTTTTTTTTTTTTTTTTGAGACGGAGTCTCGCTCTGTCGCCCAGGCTGGAGTGCAGTGGCGCGATCTCGGCTCACTGCAAGCTCCGCCTCCCGGGTTCATGCCATTCTCCTGCCTCCGCCTCCCGAGTAGCTGGGACTACAGGCGCCCACAACCGCGCCCGGCTAATTTTTTGTATTTTTAGTAGAGATGGGGTTTCACCGTGGTCTCGATCTCCTGACCTTGTGATCCGCCCGCCTCGGCCTCCCAAAGTGCTGGGATTACAGGCGTGAGCCACCGTGCCCGGCCGAGAAAGCCCCCTCTTAATGGCACAGGCATGCAGGAGGTGATCAAAGGCTGCACTGAAACAAACACAAAGCCTCTCACTTCCCTGCCTCCTTCTGTCCTCTGAAGCAAAAGCCTTAAACTGCTGGGGAAGCCTTAAACTGCAGCAAGACTTCTCACCCAGGGGCACAGGAAAAAATCCAGTGCATCTGGGGGAAACAGAATGTGAGAAATGTTCAGTTGATCGACTTATGTGAGAGTAAGGTCAAGAGCTGATTAAACTAATTATGATAATATGCGTTAGAATACAACAGTGGTTCCACAGTGCTTGTATGTATCAGAATCACCCAGTAGACTTCATTAAAACAAGATCTCTGGACTCCACTCCCAGAGTTTCTGAATCAACATATCTAAGGTAAGGCCTTAGGAAAAAGTACTTTTTACAAGTTTCCAGGTGATGTTGATTCTGCCGACCTGGAGTTCATATGTTGAAAATCCCCAGGACAGAGATTAACTCTGCAAGAGGGGGCTAACTGAAAAGGGGTTGACTGAGATGTTGGCAACTTGATCTGGACGGTGTAAAATTCACTAAGAGTACATCATTTAAGATTTACGTATTTTGGCCGGGCACAGTGGCTCACACCTGTAATTCTCAGCACTTTGGGAAGCCGAGGCAGGCAGATCCCAAGGTCAGGAGATAGACCATCCTGGCTAACGCGGTAAAACTCCATCTCTACTCAAAATACAAAAAATTAGCCAGGTGTGGTGGCACATGCCTATAGTCCCAGCTACTCTGGAGGCTGAGGCAGGAGAATGGCATGAACCCGGGAGGCAGGGAAGCTGAGGCAGGAGAATAGCATGAACCCGGGAGGCGGAGCTTGCAGTGAGCCGAGATCGCACCACTGCACTCCAGCCTGGGTAGAAAAAAAAAAAAAAAAAAATTTATGTATTTTATAGTATGCAAGTTATGCTTCATTTTTTAAAACTTCTCTTAAAAAATTAAAAGCCTCAAACTACTTCTAATCCTATAAAGAGTAAAAATAAGCCTTACTGTGAAGACAACTTACTCTACAAATTGATAAAAGAATTAAGCATGTATCCTCTTCCTGTATTTCAAAGTAATCAAAAAACTGACAGAAAATCTTCTTTATAGAAGAACCACAACTAATAAATATAAAAAAAAATGATGGAATCACAAAGTAAGAAAATCTGAAACACTCCATCAAATATCAAAACACCCCTCAAGAAAGGGAGTGTGACAGCTAAAACTGAAACTATTAAAAGGTGAGTGGTAAGTAACACTAGGGGTGAATTATGCTGTTTTCTCTAAACATTATGTTTGAAAGCATCCATATGTAATTTCCATTTAAAAAAGTAAACCCCGGCTGGGCACGGTGGCTCATGCCTGTAATCCTAGCACTTTAGGTGGTCGAGACAGGTAATCACCTGAGGTCAGGAGTTCCAGACCAGCCTGGCCAACATGGTGAAACCACATCTCTATTAAAAATACAAAAATTAGCTGGGTGTGGTGGTGGGTGCCTATAATCCCAGCTACTTGGGAGGCTGAGGCAGGAGAATCACTTGAACTCGGGAGAGAGAAGTTGCAGGGAGCTGAGATTGCACCACTGCACTCCAGCCTGGACAACAGAGTGAGACTCCATCTCAGAAAATAAAATAAAATAAAATAAAAATAAAAAAGTAAACCCCAAATAAGGACGCTTTCATTAGGGAAAGAGGTATGAAATAAATTTCGGCACATTCCACATTATCCTCCTTCTCTTGGCATTCATTTTCATTTTCTCTCTCAGGAGCACCTGCATACTCCTATTCAGAGAACTCCCAAACCCTGGATCTCTACATTTAACTCCTCCTACAAAAGACAAAGGACTCTTGAATTAGCAAAAGCATAAACTTCTAACTAACCTGACCAAGGCTGATCAGCAGTATCAATAACACCTAGAAACTTCTTAAAAATAGATTTTCTAAGGTCTTACCTTAGATATAGTGTTCAGCAATTCTGTAGAGCCCAGAGATCTTGTTTTAATGAAGTCTTCCAGGTGATTCTGATACACACAAATACTGCGGAACCACTGCTCTATTCTAACCCCTATTATCATAATTAGTTTAACCTGTTCTTGACCCGACCCTCACATAAATCAACTAAACATTTTTTACATTCCATTCTGTTTCCCCCAGATACAATGGACCCTTCAGAACTGCAGGTGCACCAGGGTCCCCTCCCAGTTCCACAACTGTATAAAACACTATTGGTACAATAATGCCTGAATTAACTCATCTTTGGGGAATTAAGTAATCCTTTGGACATAAAGCACTTTTTAAAAAGAAAAAAAAAGTTGGGAAAAAAAAAAGTGTATGTCCTGAAACTTAGATGTTCTTGGCCTTGAGTCATTTCCAATGGGAGAAGGTTACAGGAATCTTTCTGAAAAGCAAACTTCACAAAGCAAAGCAGGGTCCTAGGACCAGGAGACAGTAAATGCCTAGGTTCACAGGTCCCACACACAGAAACTCCTCTACTTTCAACTCATAAGCTTCTGTACATATGACCAAAGCAACCAACCGAAATAAAAGTTTCTCAGCAATGCCTGACACCAAAGGAAGATGTTAGCAATTGTTTACAAAAAGAATTTATGAACAGCCTTTCAGAACTTAAACTATTTGTAAATAAATGAATTTCTGTACCTGAAAAGAGTGGAGATGGTGGAGGAGGGAATAGTAGAGGCAATCACATTACATGTTTATGTCTGTGTATTATATATATACATATATATGTGTATATATATAAAAAGATAGGGTCTCACTGTCACCCAAGCTGGCGTGCAGTGGTGGTATCACAGCTCACTGCAGTCTCAACTCCTGGGCTCAGGTGATCTGCCCACCTTGGCCTCCCAACATATATATAATATATTTGAATTTAGACAAAGTAAAATTACTTTCCAGAGCTAGAGGAACATTAATGGTGTAGGTGATTCCACCCATCATTCCACTCTATAAAAATATACTTACAAAGTGAACGTATAGGAAAAGACATGAATCTCTTTCTCCCTCAGTAAGTCTCAGTTTACACATGCTTGGCACAGTATGAGCAAATTTTCAAGAGTGAGATACTACTATCTGAAAATGGGTATTTTTTTGCAGAAGCCAACTCTCATAACTAACCAACTCTTTGGTTAGTTCTTGCAACCAAAGCTGCAAGAAAAGATAACCAGGTTAAACTTAAGTCACCACATGGTTTCTCAAGGGCAATTTCAACTATACGAGATTTTTAAACTCCATGCTAACTTTAGACCCTAACTTCACCCAAAATGTCCTATTTCGTAGTTATCTATGTCTTCCAAACCACTGTAGGCAGGGGAAAACAGAGGTGAGCAACTCAAGAGGCATGTGTGTTCTTTACTGTCAAGGTGGCTAAATTCTACCTAATGGGAAAGGAAAAAACTCATACTTAAAATCATGCGTTAAACCACATTCTCTTCTTCAACAGAACTACTATATGCTTTCCAAAACACCATTATGTTACCCATAAAAGCATTATTTGCCTACTAAACATTTACTGAACATCCATTATGTGCCAGCAACTGCACAAGTTATTGTGGATACAGTTGTCACAGACAGATATGAACCTTGCACTCCTACAGCTAATGGCCTAGCAAAGACTAGACATTTAAAAACACAAAAATATGGCCAGGTGCAGTGGCTCATGCCTGTAATTCCAGCACTTTGGGAGACTGAGGCAGGCAAATCACGAGGTCAGGAGATCAAGACCATCCTGGCTAACACAGTGAAACCCCATCTCTACTAAAAATACAAAAAAATTAGCCGGGCGTGGTGGTGGGTGCCTGTAGTCCCAGCTACTCAGGAGGCAGAGGCAGGAGAATGGCGTGAACCCGAGAGGTGGAGCTTGCAGTGAGCCGAGATCGCGCCACTGCACTCCAGTCTAGGCAACAGAGCGAGACTCTGTCTCAAAAAAAAAAACTACACACAAAAATATAATTAATGTCATAAAAAAGAAGTATGAGGACATGTGCTGGGAAGCAAGTCCAATGCAGGGAAAAGGAAGCTAGGGATTTTTCAAGGTTTCTATGGACGGTGTAGCTAGTCATCAGCCCCAATTATTCGACTAATTTGTAAAGGTTTATGCCTGATTTGTTGGGAGTTCTGAGACTCACAGATCCCACAAGACCATGGTCTCACCAACAAGTGTTTACATATATAGTCTTGTGTTTGAAATGCACTACCCCTCACCCTTCACACATTCTTCATGGTATCAAACCACCTTTGCAGAAGCCAAACCCACCAGCCTCAGATGTGGGCTCTTGTTTCTTGTCAACACACCAAGTAATGCCACTCAGACCACTCAAAGTTTATTTTCCATCCACTGGAGGCCAAGTTCTTTGAGAACACAAACTGACTTTCATTCATCTGCTGCCTCAGTCAAGCCCTAAGACATAGGCTGGCACCTAACTGGCTTTTTACAAATGTAGGTTAAAAGCAAGAATAAACAGCATATTCCTTAATAGTGTCTTGCTAGGTATTTTACTAATTTTTACCTCAAATTTACATTATCAACACATCTATATATACACACACACACACACACACACATACACACACACACGCATAAAGCAAAACAGTTTATCACACAATTGGCAGTATATTTCAATTAATATCTGAGACCCTATAGAACTGGTTTATAAGCTCCTACTTATAGGTTCCTGTTTACATAAGTAAAACAGGTACTAACACTGATACTGATTTTTTTTCCACCTCTCCACAAACTACACTGAGTTACTAACCCTAATGAAGAAACCTAATCTCTTCCCTGATAGTTTCCTTCTTAATAATGTATTCTAATTTAGAATCTCAATCTCTACGCATATCCACGACACCTACTTCTTTCATTTTTTTGAAGAAGGAACTTAAAACTTTTGGCATAAAATATATTTTTTAAAAAATACTAAATTACAAAAGAAATGGAGTACAGCACAGTTTTAATCTCAGTATGACTGTGCTCTTTAAATGCTGACTCCCTATATGATTTAGTTACAAAATGTTTTAGATAATTGCTCACATAACTCTTAATAGCAACTAGGACACCCATACCTTAACATTTTTTAAAAGTAAAAATCCTTAAAATAGTTAACAGTGTTTAACCAATCCCCAGAGTACTGACACTGAGAATCTGCTTGATTTGCCAAATACCAAAGTGACTAAAGTTAGGTGCAATGTTTGCATCTATAAATTAATTATAATGACCATCAAATATCTTATTGTGCTTAGGACTAACACAACTCAACTTCTTCCTTTGTAGAGAGGGCACACTTAATCCACTGCAAACCTCTACCTCAGATTAATACAACACTTTTTTCTTTTTTTTTTTTTTTTTGAGACAGAGTTTTGCTCTTGTCACCCAGGCTGGAGTGCAATGGCATGATCTCGACTCACCACAACCTCCGCCTCCTGGGTTCAAGTGATTCTCCTGCCTTAGCCTCCCAAGTTACTAGGATTACAGGCGCCTGCCACCATGCCCAGCTAACTTTTGTATTTTTAGTCCAGACAGGGTTTCACCATGTTGGTCAGGCTGGTCTCAAACTCGTGACCTCAGGTGATCCACCCGCCTCAGCTTCCCAAAGTGCTAGGATTACAGGTGTGAGCCACGGTGCCCAGCCATAACACTTTTTTATTAAGTGACTATAAGACAAGATCCTGAAAAGTAAAGAAGGTACATACAGTACTTGCCATAAGCAGCTTATGATCTGGTAAAGGAAGAAATGCTGTTATTACAGCAATGACTTAAAACTCATTCAGTCATTAAACATTTATTGAAAGCCTATTATCAATAAGGCTGTGAGATAGAGGTTGTGGATACAATAAGACCTTCCAATATAAGGGAAAAGACATGTAGACAAGAGAAGGGGAATGAAGTACTATAACTGCTAGAGCAGAGTATATGGGGTAGCACATGGGGGAACAAAAAAGAGAGTGCTTAACTGGGAGAGAGGGATAACATAAATGGTTTCATAGAGGAGGCAATGCTTGAGCTGAGTCTCAAAAGATAAATAGTAAATAGAAATACAGACACTCAATGTGAAAAAACAATATAGCCTAAGAGCATAAACAGAAGCATGGAACCAGCATGACACATTCAGAAAATTGTTGTTGACTGAACAATGGTAGCGAACAGGGTTTCAGAAATGCATAAGAAGAAAGGAAGAATAGGGGAAAAATACAGCCTACAGAGTGGTTTATGTGCCATACTAAGAAGTTTGGACTTTATTATGGGCAATTAGGAAACTAAAGGGTTTTAAACCATTAAAAAAAAAAAAGATCTCACCTGAATTTTGAAAAGTCACTTTAAGTATGGAGGAGATGGGTTAAGAAGGGGAGATGGGTTAAGGCGTTACAACATGAGAAAGACAACAAAGATTGTAGCAAAAAGGTACAAAAGATATCAGCAATATTAAATCTAAAGAATTTTGTCACAATATTGGGCACAAAATGAGAGCATAATACTTAGCTAACAAATGGATGAGTGATTGATTAGATGTGGGAGATGAAAGAGCTCAAAATTCTGGGCTTGTCTGACTAGACATGATCTTTTTACCCAGACATAATGTTTGCCTTTCATTGAGGGCAAACATAATGTCTGCAGAAAAAGATCACAAACTTAGCACGTCAAGCTAACTTGGAGGTGCATTTCTAGAGAGCATACACCAGGGTGTTTACTGGTCAAAGGAGTCTGAAATGCAAGGGCAAAATCTGAAAGGGAGACGATGATTTGGGAATTATCAGCACAGGAATGATGGTCAGATTTTCCACCAAAAATAAGTGAGGTCACCTGGAGAAGATGTACAACAAGGAGAGAAAGGTATCACCGACACTTAAAAAAATGGATAGGAGGAAGGGTCGGGGGTGGTGCAAAGAACATATGATCCAAGGGTAAAGAAAAGAACTAAAAAAGTAATTTGAAAGAAACTTTGAAGATAACAAGGAGTAGTGTCAAATTCCACATATAAGTAAACTAAAAACTAAAAAGAATAATTGGGCTTGGTAGTTTACAAATTTGGTCACCTTTGCCAAAGCAGTTTCAGGAGACAAGATGAGGTACACAAACCTGACTACAACAGGTTCAAGAATAAAGAGATAAACCATCAGGAAACATAACCTATTCTTTCAAACACACCCTATTTTAAAAAAAAAAAACAAAAAAAACAAAAACAGTAACTTGAGACAATATTGAGGCAATCTTCTTTGTTTTTTGTTTGAGACTGAGTCTCCCTCTGTCTCCCACCCAGGCAGGAGTGAAGTGGTGCAAACACAGCTCACTGCAGCCTCAACCTCCTGGGCTCAAGCAAGCCTCCCACCTCAGCCTTCCCAGTAGCTGGGACTATAGGTGTGTGCCACCACACCTGACTAATTTTTGTAAAGAATGGGTTTCCGCCACAATGTCCAGACTGGTCTCGAACTCCAGAGCTCAAGTAATCCACCCACCTCAGCCTCCCAAAGTGTTGGGATTACATGCATGAGCCACCATGCCTGGCCTGGGTTTATTTATTTTATTTTGTACCCTCTTTTCTGCAGGAAAAGAGCTCAAAGAGGAGGTTAAAAATAAAGAAAATGGCAGGTACAAAATTTGGAACAAGATCCCACCATGAGATCAAAGTGGGCTCCCAGTACCATCAGGAGACTGAAAATGCTACAGGGGAAAACAAGGCAGAAGTTCTGGTTTACAGCTAATCCCTGAAGAAAGTGGCAGCTTGATGGGAATGGTAAACATTGTGCCTACGGTAGCCAGGCTAATTGCAGGCCCCATTCACCCACCTAAGTCAGGATTGGCTAAACCTGAAGGGTGTGGAAATCGTACCTGCAGCTGAACGGGGCTGGAGGAAGCAGGGACTAGATCTTACTAAGCGTTATGAGCAAACTCAACCAATAAAAGCATACAGAACATGAGCAAAACAAGTAATTTCAAAAACATAAGCATAATGAAAATATCTACAACATATACTCAATAGCCTAATTAAAGACTCATTTTTTTTTTAATACTCAGCATCTAGCACAGAGCCTGGCATATAACAGATGTTAGTGCATACAAATGAATAATGTCCCGGGGCTTGCTCAGCTGCTATCTCAAGAGACAGGAACACCTGTGGAAGACAGGCTATACGGGATCTCCATGACCGAGACAAGAAAGTGTCCTTCCTATGCAACCAGAGGGTGGAAAGGCCTAACCATCCCTGCTGAAAACAAAAGAGGAGAACATGACTGTAAGGGCCCTTAGATGATAACTAATTGTTACCAAGCAGGTGTATGCGTAGCACTGTGCTATTCACTTATAAGAATTATATCTTAGGCTGGGTGCAGTGGCTCACCCCTGTAATCCCAGCACTTTGGGAGGCCAAGGCAGGTGGATCACCTGAGGTCAGGAGTTTGAGACCAGCCTGGCCAACATGGTAAAACCCTGTCTCTACTAAAAATACGAAAATTAGCCAGGAGTGGGGGCACATGCCTGTAATCCCAGCTACTCAGGAAGCTGAGGCATGAGAGTCAATTGAACCTAAAAGGCAGAGGTTGCAGTGAACCAAGATTGTACCACTGCAATCCAGCCTGGGTGACAGAGACTCTGTCTCCAAAAATAAAAATAAAAAAAAAGAACTATCATATCTTAACCTTAACTTCTTACATTAACAACTACTATATAGGTATATTTATTCTGATTTCCCAGATGAAGAAATAGCCTCAGAGAAGTTAAGTAATTTGTCCAAGTTCATACAGAGAGTCAGGAAATCAGGACCACTGAACCTGTCAGTGGCACTTAATATGGTAAGAGGAGGTGGTGGTAGTAGTGGTGGTGGTGGCAGCAGCAGCGGTGGTGGTGGTGAGAGGTACCCTTTGAAATATAAAGACACTACCAACAAACTTTTACATATACAGAAACCTTGCCCACTCACCGAGAAGACTGCTCCCCTCATTCTTCCTACTCCCTGAGTGAGTCTCCAATAACTAGCAGGCCTGAGGAGACACTGCCACCTAACGGCCAGTGCCATGAACTATTGTCTTGTGGCCCTGTTCCCACACCTCACCTTGATTCCTCTACCTTCAGGATTGAGCTGCAAAAGGATTGCATGCACACAAATCACCTTTTTTTTTTTTTTTTTTTGAGACAGAGTCTTGTTCTGTCGCCAGGCTGGAGTGCAGTGACACAATCTTGGCTCACTGCAACCTCTGCCTCCTGAGTTCAAGCAATTCTGCCTCAGCCTCCGGAATAGCTGGGACTACAGGTGTGTACCATCACACCCAACTAATATTTTTTTATATTTTTAGTAGAGACAGGGTTTCACTGTGTTGGCCAGGATGGTCTTGATCTCCTGACCTCATGATCCGCCTGCTTCGGCCTCCCAAAGCGCTGGGATTACAGGCGTGAGCCACCGTGGCAGACCTACAAGTCACCATTTTGCCTATCTTGCTGTCATGAGTGATCCATCCCACACAATCTCTTATTCTGGCACTATCCAAAGAACATTGTACCAAAAGAAATGTTCTCCACCTGCCCTTACCCAATACATATATCTGCCCTGTCAATACAGTAGCCACTAGCCAAACGTGGCTATTATTATAATGTGATAAGGCCACAAAACAAGCATTCTTAAACTACATTAAAAGAAATACAGTCCTAATGCAGACTACTGAAATATCACTTAATTCTAGTTGGAATGACATTTCCAAGCATTATATTTTCTCCTTTCTTATTAAACTAATTATAAAATACTCTGTATTTTAAAACTTCTGGGCCAGGCATGGTAGCTCATGCCTATAGTCCAAGCTACTCGGGAGGCTACAGTGGGAGGATCACTTAAGCCCAGGAGTTCGAGTCCAGCCTGGGTAACACAGTGAAACCCAGTCTCTTAAATAAAGTCAGGCACAGTGGCTCACACCTGTAATCCCAGCACTTTGGGGCTTTGGGAGGCCAAGGTGAGCAGCTCACGTGAGGCCTGGCCACCAGGGTGAAACCTCATCTCTACTAAAAATACACAAATTAGCCAGGCATGGTGGCAGATGCCTGTAATCCCAGCTACTCTGGACATTGAGGCATGAGAATCGCTTGAACCTAGGAAGCAGTGATCCGAGATCACGCCACTGCACTCCAGCCAGGGTGACAGAGTGAGACTCTGTCTCAAAGAAAAAAGAAAAAAAAAAAAAAACTTCTCCCTATAATTCTACCTCCCTAACACAACTGTACAACTATTCTCATTACTTCATGTACCCTTCTAAATTTCATCTACACACACAGAGTCAGCTATATTATCTAGATACAATTTAATGTTCTACTTTTAAAACATCACTGTTTTATAAATATATCCCACAGTTCTACAGTTATATTTGTTATTTTAAGGGCCACAATATATTACATGGAATTAATGTGCTATAAATCATTTAATCACAGACGACGACCCAAAGATTATAAATATCTATTATCCTTCATTACACCACTTTTAGAGCTACCCTGGCAAAAGGGACACAAAGGAGGTAAGGGTAAAGAAACACGTCACATGATGAAAAGCTGAAGCACTTATAAATGGTTTAGCCTAACAAAGCCAAGAGTACACGTGACGGTTGCTGTCAAATAGTTTAAGATACTATATGTAGGGTCAAAATAGTTTAAGTTGTGACAAAGGGGCAGAACTAGGACCAATGAATAGAAGTAAGAAAAGGGCAGTTTTCAGCCCAAAAAAGTAAAACTTTTCAAACTGTCAAAATATTCAACAAAGTAAACTACATAAAACACTAAGCTGTCCATTTGTGAAAGCATTAAAAAATAAGCTAGATAAGCAGTTGACAGATAGTGCAGACTCTTAAATTGGTGGGAGGTAAGACTAGATAACCTCTCAGGTTTCCTTTCACTCAAATATTCAAATATTTATTAATCACCTGCTATAACCCTAGCAATGTGCTAGGTATATAAAAGTATACAAAACAGACCTGGTCCCTGTGCTTTTTGCACTTACAACCTAGTGTAGGAAATAGAGAAAAAGAAAAAAAATTAAATAATTACAAATCATAAGTGCTATAAAGGAAAACGATGAAATGCTTTAGGAAAAATAACAAACTAGGCATCAAGTAAGGCCTCTCTCAGGGAGAATATTTTACAGTTGTGGACTAAAGAAGAGTTAAGCTATGCAGAGACCGCTCTGGCGCAGTGGAAAACCACTAAATGTATAAACTGGAGGGTGATGCGATCTGATTTACTTCCTTTTATTATTGCTACTTTTTGGAGATGCAGTCACGCTCTGTCACCAAGGCTGGAATGCAGTGGCATGATCTCGGCTCACTGCAACCTCCACTTCCCAGGTTCAAGCGATTCTCCTGCCTCAGCCTCCCAAGTAGCTGGGATTACAGGTGCCGCCACCACGCCTGGCTAATTTTTGTATTTTTAATAGAGATGGGGTTTCACCATGTTAGCCAGGCTGGTCTTGAACTCCAGACCTCAGGTGATCCGCCTGCCTCAGCCTCACAAAGTGCTGGGATTACAGGCATGAGCCACTGCACCTGGCCGATCTGATTTACATTTCTAAAAGATCATTCTGGCTGTTACGTGGAGAATGAATAGGAAAGAAGAAAATGTAGAAGCAGGAAAAAAATCAGGTGGGAAACTAGGTAGGAGTTCAGATGAGAAACGATGATAGACTAGGCTGGTTGAAGTAGATGGAGAGAGAGGTATATACAAGTTTCTTTCTTTCTTTTTTTTTGAAACAAGGTCTCTCTCTGTCATCCAGAATGGAGTACAATGGGGTGATCATAGTTCACTGCAGCCTCGACCTCCTGGGCTCAAGCAATCCTCTTAGCTCAGCCTCCCTAATAGCTGGGATCACAGGCACACACCACCACCGCCAGCTAACTTTTTAATTTTTGTAGATGGGCGGTGTCTCACTATGTTGCCCAGGCTGGTCTTGAACTCCTGAGCTCAAGTGATCCTCCTGCCTCCCCAAGTGCTGGGATTATAGGCGAGAACCACTGTACCCAGCCAAAAGATGGGTTTCAAGATACATAGGGGAGACAGAAACTGCAGGACTCAGTGATGGGTTAAACTCAAAGGATAAAGTTAAAAGAGAAACCAAGTAAGCTTCAGGTTTCTGGCTTGAACAATTAATGGGACTGTGCTGTCATTTTCTAAGATAGGAAAGTTTGGGGGAGGCATGGATGTGGATCAAAACAGGAATCTAACTTTAAGTCACTATGATTGTCTTTAGACTCTTAATAGAAAGTTTCTACTAAAAATTACTCATGACTCATTCTTTGCTCTTTAAAAAGCAGTCTGTGGAAGGGGAAATACTATAAAGGTGACTGGGCCAATTGAAAAATAAAATTGGAATACAAATGGTAGATTAAACTATTGCATCAATGTTAAATTTAGTAAAGTCCATACTGTGCAAATTTTTTTTAAAATCCCTATGATTGGGAAATACATGTTGAAGTATTTAGGAGGTAAAGGGCCATAATATGCATATAAACATATATATACATATTCATTATATACATATGTATGAAAGACAGCAAATGATAAAATGGCACAAAATATTAACAACAGGTAAATCTGGATAAAGAGTAGATATTCTTTGTACTATTCTTGGTCTTGCAACATTTCTCTGAGTATAAAATTATTACCAAAAAAACCCAAAACTTTTTTTAAAACAGTCCCAGATTTCTCTTATTCACTCCAAATAATTCAAATATGTATCTCCTCAACCCACTCCATCATGTCTCATCCATTACCTAGAGTAGTGACCCCATCAGAGAGACAAGGAATATACACAACTTACTCTATATAAAGAAATGGCATAAGAAGTGAGGATTGCCAAGAGGCTTCTTGCAATCTTCCATCTCCCATGAAGTAGCATGTTCCTAACTGTGCTCTCTGAAATGTACTCTGTCCTGATCTGTAACAGATGGCTGGATGATAGACTCCTTTCAGTTCTGGATCTACTCTTATCATGTAATATTTAGCAACAAATCTATCAAATTAGCATGCTCATGTGATACCTGAAGATTAGATGTTCCTCCTACAAATGCCCATGGTTTAGCTGGGTATCCCTAGCTATAGCAATTATTACACTATTTTATTTTTAAGATCATGTTTTCCTGTGTTCTACTTTCTCCACTAGACTGAGAGCTCCTTGAAGACAAGGAGCACAAAATATTTATTTATTTATTTTAATTCCTAAAGATTATTCTAATACATGGCCAGGTGCAGTGGCTCACGCCTGTAATCTCAGCACTTTGGGAGGCCAAGGTGGGTGGATCACCTGAGGTCAGGAGTTCAAGACCAGCCTGACCAACACAGAGAAACCCTGTCTTTACTAAAAGTACAAAATTAGCCAGGCATGGTGGTGCATGCCTGTAATCCCAGCTACTCAGGAGGCTGAGGCAGAAGAATCGCTTGAACCCGGGAGGCAGAGTTTGCAGTGAGCCGAGACTGCGACATTGCACTCTAGCCTGGGCAACAAGAGTAAAACTTGAGAGTTTCAACAAAGATTATTCTAATACATAAAAGAGTCTCAAAAACGATTATTCTAATACATAAAAAGACACTTAATAAAAGCTATTGGGTGAAGAAATAAATATCACTGAAAAATCTTTCATATCTTTACTAAAAGTTACTTTTTTTGCCCTTGGATATAGCAGTATGTATAGAGTCTTACTCTAATTCAATAGCGAAGGAGACATAACTTCTAGCGGTTGCTGATAAACAAGTGAAAATGCCTATGACCTTATACACAATCCCAAAATCTTGTTTACTTCAATAATTATCATTATAATTTCATAAAATATGACCAATAAAAAGTAAAATATCTTGGGCCTGAGTCTCAACCACACCTTAAAATTAAAGTACATTATATTTAACCAATAGTACAAACGGTCAATACAACGCAAGGAACACTTCAGTGACAAGAAAACACGTCATAGTCTAGAGAGAACTTTATTCTCTGTTATCAAATAATCTAAAATTATGTAAGGTAAGAACACTGAATTGAGTAAACAAATTAAAATCTAATCATTTTACTGGGAAAGGGCAGTTTTTCAAATGCTATAACGAAACTTGCCAAATAGAAGAGTATTCAACCAGAATGTACATAAAGTACTCCAAAAAAAAAACTGTGTAAATAGACATGTATCTTTATCCAAAAATGATTATATGGTAATACTTCAAAATGTCCCAGAACCAAATGTCAAAATACCAAATGCTTTTAAAGTATGTTTCTGAATTGTATTAAGAGGAGGAAAATACAATGTTTCTTACTCAGCTAGGTATTCTGTCCGTATTCTTGCTGTCAATTCCCCTAGTTCCCTTAAGATCTCCCCAACTCATGGAATATAATGCACATGACAATCTGCAATAGTTCTCAAACCCGTCCTGTCCTCTCCTCATTTCTTAATCTAGAATCTTACTAGCCAGTATTCTAGCACAGGCCTACTTAATTTTCTGCCTTCAGTTTCTTCCCCTTCAATCCATTTTTTACACTGTTCCTGAGGTTAATATTCTAAATTCTAATTCTGATCATGTCACTCTTCAATTTTAAAATCCTTCAATAAGTCTCTAAAGTACAAATACCTAAAAACAGCAGCTTATATTTATTAAGTACTTGTGTGCCAGGTACCAATGTTACCTAATTTAAACCTCACAACAATCCTACAGTGTAGATATTTTTATTATTCTCATTTTGCACATTTAAGGAAATTGAAACTTAGGGAAATCACATATAGATGCACAGTTAATGAGTGCATGCAGCTAAAATTACCCAAGCCTTCAAATTGCGGCTTTGGTATTCCTTTACAGCTGCTCCCTCTTACCTCTAACCAACAAAGCCTGCCTTCCAACCAGACCAAACCACCTAAGGATCTGTAACCATAAGATGCTCTTTCAGGACTCCTTACCAGAGTGCACATTACTCCCTTGACTCAAAATGCTACTTGTCCACCAGGGGAATTCTCTGCAAAGCGTTCCTCCTTTCTTTCCCACCTTCCCTATGGAAAATCCCCTGGACAGAATAACATAAGCCAAAATGATATACACATCCCACTATCAACTTTAAAATGCTACAATACAGAGTACTCAGATAGATTTTCCAAGGTGACGTCCATGTGACAATCTAGTGCCAGCCTCATAAACCCCTAAATTCATCAGAAAGTAAAGATCAACAATAAAGAAACATATATTCAAAAGATAACATCGAAAAAGAAAAAAATAAAGCGACAGCAAAAAAAAAAAAAAAGTTCTAAATACTTTTGTAAAATATTCACAAAATATAAATTCAGTTATTTTGAAATACGTGCAAAATACATTTAGAATAAGGGGATCTTAAGTTTTAAAGTAGAAAATAATGCAAATTTGGACTTTTCTTTAATGGCACAAGTAAGACAAATCCTAAGATCTACTATTAGCAAACCAAAAAAAAATGTCGAGACTAAAGGGCTCTTCTATGACTACGTCTGGGGTCAAAAAAGAATTCAATACTAAACAGCTTGTGCTTATGAAACATATTAAATGATGCAGAGGTACAGTGATTATGTTACCACATCTTAAGCATCAGCATATTATGTCAGTATCTTCCAGGAACATGAAACAGTGATATCAGGAGTTTCTCCTGGGTATTAACTGACAATTAAACAGCATCTTCACAGTACTACTCAACTATATTAGGTTACAATTCCACACACTAATACTCAAATTTTGTCTATTCCAGTCTCAAGATCTTCCTGTAGCTAATTGCTCCTATACTGTCATGTGAATAAATAAGCACCAAACATTACCTGCAAACTTTTAAACTCTTTTCTAGCACATTAATAAAACATCTACAAGATCATTTCTGGCACATATCCCATCCAGAGCCCTGTTTCCCTACAACCTTTCTTGCCTTTTCCTTGTAATACTAATACATCATCTTCTTAAACCTTAAATAAATTTTTTGTAAGAAGTAAAAATTACTTCATAACAATGTCATCTAATTGAGATATTTAGGAAATCGACCTTTAATGGATACAGAATAATCAGTCCGTGGTTAAAACACTATTCTTGGGTGGTCAACTCAAAACTGTATTTTGTGTTTGACATTCCTACTGGCTATAACCAAAATGCATTTCCTGAATACGTGTCATGTATAATACCCAGGACCAGGTAGAGTACTTACGCTGACGGGGCTTTTTATAGTGATTTACTCTAGATATTAGACCTAGCCCAAGGAAACAGTAAAGAGAATGAAGAGAGAAGAGATACCTCATAAAGACTTGACAACAAATGGAAAATGAGAGATAAGAGAAGTCTGGATTACTCCCAGGTTTATACTTCGGGCAACTGAATGACTGGCAGTATCATTAACTAAGATGGGAAAATTAGCTGAATACATGAACAAGAGACAGTAAAGACAGCTGGAAAAGAATAGGTATGAAAGAGAAACACAGCCAGGCATAATGGCTTACACTTGTAATCCCACCACTTTGGGAGGCCAAGGTGGCCGGGTCACTGGAGGTCAGGAGTTTGAGATCAGCCTGGCCAACATGGTAAACCCCGGATCCTCCTAAAAATACAAAAATGAGCTGGGTGTAGTGGCAGGTGCCTGTAATCCCAGCTACTTGGGAGATTGAAGCAGGAGAATTGCTTGAACCCAGAAGGCAGAGGTTGCAGTGAGCAGAGATTGCACAACTGCACTGGGAGACAGCGCAAGACTCCATCTCAAAAAAAAAAAGAAAAGAAAAGAAAAAGAAAGAGAAACAAGAAAGTGATGCTTTTGAAGGCAAAGGAAGTTCAAGAACATGGGCATGATGGTCTAAGGTTCACAGTGGATTTAACAATTAAGAACTATGTCAACAGATAGACATAGTTTCTGTAAATAGAGGAAGCAAAAGTAAAATGTTCTGGGGGAATGAGTACTACACAATCAAGGCAAAAAAAAAAAAAAAAATGTGTGAAGCATGTTTCAAAGAGAATGTAGAAGAGTTTTGCTGGATGAAAGGTTCATGTAGCAGAAGACAAGAAAACGAAGTCTGAGTCAAGGGCTTTGAATTCTAGATTTTATTCTTGGAGTTTATTCTGTGAATAGGAGAAGGAAAGGCATGTAACATCTTTTTTCCTTTATAAGACAATTTTCTCAACGCTTTCTGATGACACAGTACATGAGGAACTGGAATGACAAGAGTTACGGCAGGAGAAGCTACTAAGAGGTCTTACAATTATCTAAACATAGTAATGAGGACCTGAAAGAGACTGGCAGTAGCCAAAGTAAAAAATAAGGAATATGTGAAAGAGATATTCTTTATTCCCAGGCTGCCTGTGATACTGTGATATGACATCATATCCCATATATAACATATACTTGGTCTCTGCCCCTGGTTCCTGACACATAACTCCTAAAACCCATGGAATCTCCAGAGTGATGAGTGAGTGTCTTTTGTATGCTGATGAGGACTGCTAGTTGGGGACCCCTAGTTAACCTCAGGATGGAAGCTGGTCACCAGAAAGACCAGAGCATGAGTACAGGTTGGGACTTTTTAGCCCCATCCCCCAACCTCCAGGGAGGGGAAGGGGACTGAAGGTTGAGTTAATCACCAATGGCCAATGATGTAAGCAATCATACCTATGTAATAAAACCTCCATAAAAGGCCAAAAGGACAGGGTTCAGAGAGCTGAATACGTGGACATACCTGGAGAGTGGTACACCCAGAGAGGGCAGAGAAGCTCCACGCCCGTTTCCATGAGCTACCCTATTCATCTCTTCCATCTGGCTGTTCATCTATATTTTTTGTAATATGCTGTTTAATAAATGGGCAAACATAAGTAAAGTGTTTCCCTAAGTTCTATGAGCTGCTCTAGCAAATTAACTGAACCCAAGAAGGGGGTCGTGGGAACCCCAATTTATGGCTGGTCACAGACACAGGTCACAACCTGGAGCATGCATCTGAAGTGGGAGTGGGGGGCTGTCTTGTGGGACTGAGCCCTTATCCTCCAGGATTTAACACTATCTACAGGCAGACAGTGTCAGATTTGAACTAAATTACAGGACATCCAGCTGTTCTTCACTGGAGATTCTGGTGTCAGAATTGCTTGGTGTCCGGCAAAACAATCTCCATATATTTAGTTTAAGAGGTGCTGTGTGGCCAAGTGCTGTGTGGCTCACTCTTGTAATCCCAGCACTTTGAAAGGTCAAAGCAGGAGGATCACTTTAGGCTAGGAGTTTGAGACCAGCCCAGGCAAGAGAGCAAAACTCCGCCTCTTTAAAAAAAAAAAAAAAGAGTTACAAAGGCCAGGTACGGTGGCTTGTGCCTGTAATTCTAACACTTTGGGAGGCCAAGGTAGGAGGCTCCTAGAGGCCAGGAGTTTGAGACAAGCCTGGGCAACTTGGCAAAACCCCATATCTACATAAAAATGTTATAAAAAGAAAATTAGCTGGGCATGGTGGCACACGCTTGTAGTCCCAGCTACTCGGGAGGGCACATCACTTGAGCCCAGGAAGTTAAGGCTGCAGTGACCTATAATCAAGCCACTGCACTCCAGCCTGGGTGACAGAACAAGACATTGTCTCAAAAAAAAAAAAAAAAAAGGGGGTTATATTGAGTGGTATTTGAGAGTAGGAAAAAACACTGTTTTTTTCTTTTTTTTTTCTATGTTCTAATAGTGCCCTATATATTCACTATTACTATATTACCATACTCATCACATTGTATCATAATCATTTGCAGACGGGGACCTTCTGTTGTTCAGCCCCTTATTACTAACACTAACAAGTCAGGAACACAGGAAGTGGCTAAAAAAATGTTTGTTGAACTCAGTAACTCATCAGATGTAGAAGTAAGACCTACAGATACTACCGAGAAACCTAAATGACTTGTAAGATGGTGACAGAGAAAACACTAATGGAGAAGCCAAGAGGGGGATCAAGTTTAGGGGATGAGTTAGTTAGGGTAGAGGATGGTTAAGGTCAACATCCAAATAGAGACGTCAAAGAGGAAAAAAAATAAAACCAGAAGAGGAAAAAATTCAGACAAAAATAAGAGATATTTAGAAAATAAATCAACAAGTCTCATTATTTGCTCATGAACAAAAATATTTAATAAATATGAATTCCTAACAGTTTAGGATATGACTGTCTTTAAGAACACTATTCGAATTGTTCATTTGTATATTCTGTACAAATTGAGGCGTAAATTCCCAACCAAATGGGTCAATCAAAACTGGGTTAACACTGAATAATTACTTGCTTTACTCATTCATTCAATAAAAAAGTTATCGAGTGTCTATAAGTTGAGGGCAAGAGGAACCTGTCACGAAAACAAACAGTAAGATACAGCAAATACTATAACAAAATAACTGCATAATGTTAACAGGAACACAGGTAACAGAATATAACGAAGGACAGACGGAAGAGGCATAATGAACATATGTCTAGCAGCTTTCCTGGAAGAAGAGGCATCTATGTTAGCCTCTTAAAAAGATAAAGTGATGGCGGGGTACAGTGGCTCACACCTGTAATCCCAGCACTTTGGGGGCCAAGGCAGGTGGATTACTTGAGGTCAGGAACTCAAGACCAGCCTGGCCAACATAGTGAAACCCTGCCTGTGCTTAAAATATAAAAAATTAGCCGGGCGTGGTGGTACGCACCTGTAATCCCAGCTACTTGGGAGGCTGAGTCAGGAGAATTGTTTGAACCTGGGAGGCGGAGGCTGCTGTGAGCAGAGATTGTGCCTTTGCACTCCAGCCTGGGCGACAGAGCGAGACTCCGTCTCAATAAATAAATAAATAATAAATAAATAAATAAATAAATAAATAAAAGATAAAGTGATTTAATGAGAAGACTGAGAAGATGAATGGTATTCTACAAAAAAAGAAATAGCGGCCGGGCATGGTCGCTCATGCCTGTAATCCCAGCACTTTGGGAGGCCAAGGCGGGCATATCACCTGAGGTTAGGAGTTCCAGACCAGCCTGACCAACATGGAGAAACCCCGTTTCTACTAGAAATACAAAACCAGCCAGGCGTGGTGGCACATGCTTGTAATCCCCCGAGGCAGGATAATCGCTTGAACCTGGGAGGCATAGGTTGCAGTGAGCCAAGATCACACGGTTGCACTCCAGCCTGGGCAACAAGAGTGAAACTCTGTCTCAAAAAATAAAAAATAAATTTAAAAAAAAAAGTAATAGTATGTGCAAAAGCCAAGAGATGCCAAAGCATTTCTCATTTTCATGGAACCTCCTCTTGGAGGACTATCTGTATGCTAATAAAAAATCTGATCTTTATTCTATAGCCTTATGGTAAGAAACATCACATGTGCATTAGAATCCCCTAGGGAGGTTGGGCACGGTGGCTCACGTCTATAATCCCAGCACTTTGGGAGGCCAAGGTGGGAAAATGGCTTGACATTAGGAGTTTGAGACCAGCCTGGCCAACACAGCAAGACACCCTAGGGAGCACTCCAGATCCCCTAAAGCATGTGCAGGCAAAAGGTGGGTAAACAGGAGAGGGGAGGGGAGGGGAGGGGAGGGGAGGGGAGGGGGGGAGGGGGGGGGAGGGAGAGGGAAGGGAAGGGAAGGGAAGGGAAGGGAAAGGAAAAGGGAAGGGAAAGGAAAAGGGAAGGGAAGGGAAGGGAAGGGAAAGGAAAAGGGAAGGGAAGGGAAAGGAAAAGGGAAAGGAAAAGGGAAAGGAAAGGAAACTAACTTCTGTAGAGAATAGGGAGACACAGAAGATTTTTTTAGCAAAAACACAACCTAGTCAGATCTGTGTTTCGGAAATCCGCAAGTCAGGGGCATGGATCAGTGGCTAAGGGAAGAAAATCTGGAGAAAGACCAATGAAGAGGGTTAAGAAGCAACTGCAATGATGCTCCAACACTAAATATTGACTACTACTTACTTAAACATAAATGAACCACGAAAAGAGGCATATAAAGTGCTATAACTGTACTATGTGCTTTCAACATAGTTTCTGAAATCTCAAACATCAACTCAATAATCATAAGCAATTACAGTAAAATGAGATCAGGTACATTAGAAAAAAAGGAGTGGTGGAGAAGAGTAGCCGTCAAAATTTCCCTGGAATAGTTGCTCATTTATTCTTCAATTTAACTTTTATTTTTAAAAAGGTAAAACTACCATAACAAACACGTTGCTAAATCAAAATTTCGAAGCTACTACAAGGCAAGCACTGCACAAAACTGCAGTACAGTCCATCATGATGATGATGATGGAGCTTGAGCGCACAGATTAGGATAAAATTAATTTCATTTATGTTTCAACGACATAGATCCTGTATTTTTTTTCCTCTGTCGAAACATTTTGTTAACTACATATATTTGTATTGTGAAAGTAAAAACCTGGGACCCTAATTTCACTATGCCAAAGAAAAAAGTAAGCTGAAAGCTGAGTCACAAAAGAAGCTGCCTTTCCTTTTGTTTTTGTTGGGGTTTTTTTTTTTTTTTTTTTTTGAAGTGTTTTTTTTGGAGTTTCTCTCTTGTTGCCCAGGCTGGAGTGCAATGACACGATCTTGGCTCACCACAACCTCTGCCTACCAGGTTCAAGCAATTCTCCTGCCTCAACTCAGCTTCCCAAGTAGCTGGGATTACAGGCATGCGCCACCACGCCCAGCTAATTCTGTATTTTTAGTAGAGATGGGGTTTCACCATGTTGGTCATGCTGGTCTCCAACTCCTGACCTCAGGTGATCTGCCTGCCCTGGCCTCCCAAAGTGCTGAGATTACAGGCTGAGCCAGCATGCCCAGCCCCCTTTCCTTTTGTTTCTAAGCTGATAGCTACCGATAAAAAGTTAAATATGTCCACGCTACAGATAAAAAGTTAAATATGTCCACGGGTAACTACTCAGTGTTCACCTTGTCTTACGTAAAGCGCCAATTTACTAACACTAAACAAATACATAACTGACTATTCCCCTATCTGCTCCTTTTCTTTCACAGCATGTGGATTCAGTAATGTGATAATACCCTCTCTCTTGCCCCTCCAGCCTGCTTTTTCCACTTAAATATTGAAGCCCTCAAAATCATCTTTGGAGAAAGACAGACTTGTCTCCCTGGCATGCATCCTTAACCTTGGCAAAATAAACTTTTAAATAGATTGAGACCTGTCTCAGATACTTTTTGGTTTACAGTATATAAATAAGAATACAAAAAAAGAAAAGCATCCATCTTTTAAAAAAGAATTCCTTGACTGGACATCCCCTCCAGCTACCACCTGTTATTTAGCTTCGCTTTATAGTAAACTCCTTGAGGAACTGTCTATCCCAGTAGTCTACAATTCCTTTCCTCCAATTCTCTCTTAAGCACACTCCAATCAAGTCTTCACTTCCACTACTAAACCAGAAACAACTTAAGGTCACCAATGATTTTCATACTGCTATATCTTAGTCCTCAATCTAACAGCTTCTGACATAGCTGATTACTCACTCGCTTCTTAAAACTTTCACTTGGCTTCATTGATACCACTCAGTCTTAATTGTCTTCCTTCTTTATGGGAGTGTTGCTTCTTGGTCTCCTCTGCTAGTTTCTCTCCCTCTGAAAACATTACAGGATCCCAAGGCTAACTTGTGGGACTTCTCCAGCCACACCCACTCCCTAAATTATTTTAATCCATTCTCATGGCATTACATACTATCTCTCTGCTAATAACTGGAAATTTATATATCTCTAACCCAGACCTCAGCTGTGAACTGCGGACTCGTGCATATCCAGCTCTCTTCACAATATCTCCACTTAGATTACTAACTTAAAATGTCCAAAATTGAACTCATTACTTCCCCTGCTAAAACCCTGCTTCTTCTGTGCTCTTACCCTTCTCAGTAAATGTTAACTCCACTTGTCCAGCTGTTCAAGCCAAACTCACAGCCTACATTCAATCCATCATTAAATTGTTGGCTCTGCCTTCAAAATGTATACAAAATGTGAGCACTTCTCCCAATCCCGGCCTAAAATCATCATCTCCCACTTAGGATTACTGCTGCAGCCTGCTAAATAATCTTATTATGTGCTACCCCTGACATTCTCTACATAGCAGCTGAGAGTTCTACTTAAAACAAGTCAAAACTCTGGTGGCTCCCCACCTTTTAAAAACCAGTCTCACTGGCCTACAACGCCATATATGATCAGACATCCCCTCAACCCAACCCACCTCTCTGACCTCATCATTTCCCCTCAATGCCTCCACTGGCCTACTTGCCACTCCTAGAACAGGTCAAGCAAGCTTCAGCCACAGGATCTTTGCATTCTAGATCTATCTTCATCAAGTACTCTCTCTCCTAATATCTGCATAGATCACATTCTCACTTCTTCAAGATTTCTGCTCAAATACTAGTTTTTATTACAGCCTTCCCTAACCACCTTAGATAAAACAGCAGCATCACCCTCACATGTTCTTTTCACCTTTTCCTGCTTTACTTTTCTCTACAGCAATACAATAGATGACATATTACACATATACTTATTTTCTGTATCTTGTCATTAGAATGTAAGCTCCACAAAGGCAGAAAATTTGTTTTGTTCACTGAACTATTCCTAGCAAGTGCTCAGAATACATTTCTTGAATGAATGAATGAGAAAAATCCAGACTGAGGATCTATTCTCTAAGACAGGATTGAAGGAATTTAGAATGTAAAACATCTCAAGGTCTGGAAAAACATGACTGCAAGAAAGGCCACAACAATGGCCAAGTCTACAACTCTAGCTAGTACCAATAATAAATAAAGGTTGACAAGCCATACCATAATATTCCTAAAATGAGGAAAATATACCTGAGAAAAAATTTTAAATAAGGAAAAGAAATAAAACAAAACAAAAAGATGGCCATCCTTGCCTCCCCACCCCAAAAAAGAAACATCACCTGGATGTTTCCTATAAAGTGGCCTACCAACTCTGACCAAAATATCATCAAGTCCATTCTACAGACTTAAAGAGCTGTTATGAATAGTCCCTGTTTTTCTAAGCTAAGGTTTTCAGAGAAAATTATTATATAACTCCCAACCCTAACACTGGCTGCCAAGAGATAATGGTCAGAGAAAGCTCTCAAATTGCCCTAAAGCACTCAGGCTGCAACGAAATATCATTAATATGATGACAACAATAATTCAAAGTACCTTCTGGAATCTGTCTTGCTTCTTTGTCCCTAGCGTATTTACTAGGGGCTTCCTCATCAAAGGTTTTGCTATCTTGATATGGGGGCAGTGTTGGGGAGGAGCGTAGGCAATTCAAAAAAACAGGACTGGAATTTAATTTTGCATTTTAAAGAAAAGCAGGGCCAGTTGTGGTGGCTCACACCTGTAATGCCAGCACTTTGGGAGGTAAAAGCAGGAGGATCAACTGAGCCCAGGAGTTTGAGCCCAGCCTGGGCAACGTGGGGAGACCCTGTCTCTATGAAAAATTTTAGAAATTAGCCAGCCATGGTGGTACATGCCTGTAGTCCCAGCTACAGGTTGAGTACAGGTTGGGAAGCCAAGGCAGGAGGATAGCTAGAGCCCGGGAGGTCAACGCTGCAGTGAGCCATAATGACACCACTGCACTCCTGCCTGGGTCCAGAGACCCTGTCTCAAAAAAAAAAAAAAGAGAGAGAGAGAAGTAAAATGCTGGGGAACAGAAAACACTTGCTCAGATACAAGATGTCACTGGGCTTTTCAATACCAGGCACCAAAAGAGAGATCACAGAAGGACCAAAACCCTGAGATGCCCATCGTTCCTCAGCTAGAGCCATGCCTTGCATTTCTATTCCCACACACAGAACTCAAGATACAGGGTAGGAGACCATGCCAAAGGGAACAGCTGGGAGCAGTGACGGAAGGGAGGAGAGCAGTAACAACTATCATAACAAAGGGAAGGAAGGAGTAATCACTCATGCTTTTTCTCTTTTCTCCTTCCCACTGTCCTTACCAAGGACAGAAATCAGGTAGATGAAAACAGGAGAAGGCAGAGAACAGAGGGTAAGGATGACCTGAAGCAAATGGTTGTAGAAAAAATCAAGAGCAAATTCCTCTACCAAGTAACTCTTTGAAAAACAGACATATGAAGTAAGTTAGGAGCTGACCAAGAAAATTTAAAACAAGCCCCTGTCTTACATAGCTATAAAGTACAAAGAAAACATAGATTCTTAATTATTCGGAATAATCTGTGGCATTTTTAAGACCAACAATCTTCAAAGATGATCCAACTACACTGAAACTAAGTTACTGATCAATATGAAAAAGTAAACAGGTAAAAAACTTCAGGGCTCATGGATCCAACCTTTAAGAAACCTCTGGCTTTCCAATGGCTCCAAACCTTAATACAAGCAACCAAAAGTCTTTAAAGGTAGAGAAGTAACTCTAGGACATTCCCAAGCAATCAGCTCACCAGAGAAGAGCTAAAAACTCAAAGATTACACCTCACATACTGTGAATGGTCAATTCACTTAAAAAGAGAGGACTGTTCTCATTGGTTGATCTCAATAGGCTGAATCACACCCCAGCATCAGCACCTGTAGCAAGCAGAAGCCAGAAGCCAAAGAGACAGAAAGCCATCAGATACTCAGAGAAAACTTTAGTCAATAACAAAGGAAAGACAAGTTCACCCTATACAACCACAATCAGCTTATGACACTAGGGCACACCAACCACAACTGTTTGTAGCCTGAGGTGGCACCATTCTACATGCTCACATCTGTGCTAATACTTCCCTCCCCTCTGCTCCCTCCCTGATGGCTCTTCCCCCATCCTCCCTGACAGCTGTCACATTCTAGAGCTACTCTTCCTCCACCCACTCTTTCATTTTGGTAATCTGGTGTTTCCCAGTTCAGTCTCTCGACCTCTTTCTGTATTATCTCATCCTATATTCACTCATTCCTCTACTTAGTTCCTATCTTTGACAAGGACACAATCCAGTGGGGGAGACAGATATGTCACTAGAATTAGGTACAATACATCACAGTCAATGCTGTGAAAGAAATATAACAAAGTGCTGTGAGCACATATTCATCCGTCATTACCCTACTCGATGTCTTCCAAATCAATACTCTGCCTTCCCACTCTGTTGTATATCAGTTACTAAATCCTGTATCTTTCCAAAATATCCCGATCTCCACTTCCACCTCAAGGTTTAGGCTTCATTTCTCACATGACTATTTCAACCACTTCCTATTATAAACATAATTCAATATATAGCCACATTGTCACATGAGCAATCTCCCTAAAAGAGATAATATACCGTATCATCCCCTTGGTTTGCAACACTTAATCTTTCCAATGTCTAAGAAATGAAGTCCAAATCCTTGGCATGGAAAATAAGATAATACTTTTGAAATAGCATCTTTTAAAAGCAGGCTGACTGAGTTCCAGTTGCAATGCTTACCACCTATATTATCTTTGGCAGGTCACGTTCTCTAAATTTTCATATCCAAAAAATGAGGATACTAAAAGAATCTTCCTCCTAGGGCTGCTATGAGGATTAGGTAAGAAACTAACCAGCATAAAACCCAGCACTCAATGATGGGCTGTCTCATCCATCTAGAATGGGAGTAATCTACTCCACAATGGGAGGAGATTACTAAGGTTTCCTTTCATATATTTTAGAATGATTAACAATAAGAGTTAAAGACAACCTTCTGGTTAATATTGAACAGACAAAAATTTCAATTAACCAATATATTGCTGTCATAAAAGTTTTAGTTTATCTAAAACTTACCATAATTTATTAAAAACAAGTACACATTTTTATTAAAGTTAGGTTATTTTGTTCTGTTTTCCTATTTAAGTTCAGAAAAAAAGAATGGAAACATAATAATGTAGTTTTCTATAATATAAAATACACATAAATGAAATTTGATCTCAGTTGTATATTAACTTTCTAAATATATATACATAACAAAATGAACTCTAGAAGCTTAAGAAAATAAAAGTATGCATCAAACAGGTGCATGGCATTCATTCTCAAAAAACACAATCAAAAGACAAAAATCACTGACTTTTTTCTTTTATCTTTTTTCTTTTAAATAGAGATGGGGTCTCACTATGTTGCCTAGGCTGGTCTTGAACTCCTAGGCTCAAGCGATTCTCCCACCTCAGCCTCCCAAAGTGCTGAGATTACAGGTGTGATCCACCACACCCAGCCACACTGACTTTTAAAAATATAACACAGGGATTACCCTGTCTCTATTAAAAACACAAAAATTAGCCGGGCGTGGTGGCGCACGCCTGTAGTCCCAGCTATTCAGAAGGCTGAGGCAAGAGAATCGCTGGAACCCCGGAGGTGGAGGTTGCAGTGAGCCAAGATGGCACCACCGCACTCCAGCTTGACAACAGAGCAAGACTCTGTCTCAAAAAATATATATATATGATATAAATTTAATAATATAAAACCTATAAAGCCTGCAATAAGAAAAAATAGATCAGAAATATTTTTCAAGAGATTAATATATTTATGATGTTAGTGCTAATGAAAATTGGTGAGAAGATTCCAGTAAATGTATGGACGATGGACAAATAAAGGAGAAAATAAAACCAGAAGAATACTGCATTTGCTTCTCTATTATGGACTATGATGTTAAACTGCAAGTAACCTTATCCTCATTTTTAAAAAACCAACTTTTAAAAGCAAAAACCTACAAAGTATGACAGAACTGGTCAACCAAATTCTACTGGAGTCAGTGTAAATCAGTATATTTAGAAGTAAATCTGGTAATATCTTTCAAAATTAACAAAACCTTCATACCCTGACTTTGTAATCCTGCTCCTGGGCTTTAAGCCCAAAGGAAAGAAGCAAAATGATGAACAGCTATATACTAACTGCATTACCTGCAACATAGTAAACAATCTAGATGTCCAATTATTAAGAAATGTCATTGTAACACTGTATAATCACCTAAAGGTATAAAAACTATAGCAAAAATAAAACATCAAATATGAAAGCAAATATTAAACATTACATTTATGCTTTATCATATAAAATCACTTAGATATGACAAGAAATAAGAAGAAAAATTAAAAGTCTGTTTTGATTTTTAAAATTTATTTGACCATTCAGTTGTTTGCAAGATAAAAAGCCTTTTGAATTGGTCAGGCCCACACCACTAAGTATGCATTTCAACTTTTTAGAGGCAGTCACAGTCATCAACTTTTTCCCCCAAAATCCTATCACATAGGAGTAAGACAGGCTCTTCTTGCAGACAAGCCATACAAGTAATTTTAGCCATGCTATTAGCCAGCTGCAACCTTCTTATATTAAAATCTCATTGTACCATCAAAACTTAATTGTATGTGAGCTCTCCATATGGTGATCCAGAAGCCACTTGTTATGGGGCATCTGGAGAGAGTTCCCCAGGCACTGAAGTTAAAACTATCTAGCTGAGAGGAATAGTGAAGGTTAGGTTTCTCCTATATCCCCAAATGAATTATCATGTTTCTCAGCCACAAGGGATCTAAGTCCCTATGAGTGGCAGCTATGGATTCAAAGAGGGAGAAAGTGCAAGCAGATTTGCACTCCCTCTGAAAAACTGGCAGCTCCTTCATTTCACCCCAAAGCACCATGGAGTAGTGAAAAACACACAATGAGGAGGTCAGGAGATATGAGATGTAGGTGAGCCTACGCAATCTCAAACAAGTTATTTGTCTTTTTAGGCTGAGTTGTTTAATGGTAAAATTTTTAAAGTTGAACCAAATAATCTGTTAATTCTTTCAAGTTCAATATTCTATTAATTTAATAGACCCTTTTTTCAGTACACATCCAAGTAGCTCACAACCCCCATTCAAATTGTAAAACAATTAAGATTTAGACTTAGGAGACTAGGGTCAAAAGACCTGGACTGTAATCCCTGCCGTTCCTTTCTACGTGCATGACTTTGCACCTCAAAATAAAGTTGTACGACCGATGAAGCAGCAATCCTTATTGGTCATGCCCTGTTTACTCCTATATCATAAAACTTTTTTTTGTTGTTGTTTTGTTTTTTTTTTTAATAACTGGGGTTTCATTCCTAACCAGCCTATAATCCCAGCACTTTGGGAGGCCGAGGTGGGTGGATCACGAGGTCAGGAGTTCAAGACCCAACATAGTGAAACCTGTCTCTACTAAAAAAAAAATTAGCCAGGTGTGGTGATGTGTGCCTATAATTCCAGCTACTCAGGAGACTGAGGCAGGAGAATCGCTTGAACCCGGGAGGCGGAGGTTGCAGTGAGCCGAGATGAGCCCACTGCACTCCAGCGCAGGCGACAGTGCAAGACTCTGTACCAAAAAAAAAAAAAAAGAAGCCCCAAAACCTGGTGGAGACAGACACATAAACAAATCACTAACGCCCAGCTGACACATACTAACTGCAGAGTGTACGAATCAGTCAAGACAAAAGGGATGAGATGAGATGTCTAGACAAGGCTCTGAAGTGATACTTTCATAAGGTCTTCAAGGGCAAGTTGTTTACTAGGCAGAGAATTCTCAACAAGGAACACCGAAAAACCACAGAGGAAGATGTCATCTTCAGAGAAGTGCAACAGTCTTATATAGAGAGGGCAAGCATAATGGTAGAAGATGACACTAGAATGTAGACAAATACTACTAATCATGAAGGACTTTGAATTTTATTGATATAGACTATGGAGAGTCACTGAAGGACTTGTAAATACGGATTCAAAGTCCCTTCCTCCAAACTACAGTCAAAGGAGTTGAGTCAAAGCAACAAAAAATGCAGGTCTGAATGTGGAAAGGTAGAATTTTTACAGAATTCTTAATGGAGACTTTCTGCTTGCTTTCAGGATGGCATCTAGTGCTTTCTTAACTATGGCTTATGCTGAAGTACGACAGTATGAATTATGGCTAAAGGGTTCAACAAAATGTGCATTTTTAACCTGAAGATTATTTGAAGCCAATGTTGTTTAGAACACAAACGAAAACAAAAAATAATAGTAACGAACTTTCATAAATTAAGAGAAACAAACAGTAATAAAGTCCAAGAGGAAAAAGACTGATTTCAGGCAAACAGGAATATTTACATCTTTATCACATATGGATGACGGATAAGACATGTTTTGAACCTATCTTTTGCAGGACAGCATCTTAAGTTCCTTTTGGTCAAAGAGCAGCTGCCATCTCTAAAGTCTCTAGTCTAAAAGATGATGCTTTAAAAAAAAAAGTCTAAAAGATGATGCTTTAAAAAAAAAATTGGCCAAATTAATAGGTTCCGTTATATTTTAATGCTCAGGAGAAAAGGAATGCCTTTCCTATGGCTATTTTAAAAAGCTTAAACCTCAATTTCTCTCACCTATTGGAGTGAGCTACCAATATTAATCTGAGACCACAGCGTCCCTGCATCAGTCATTTCCACTCCGCTAAGGCCTTGTCTGGGAGCAGCCAGCCTCATTGGTCGGGTAGCCCACACAGATGAATATGCAATTATTGAAATGGAAACTTAAGCTTCACCACCAAGGACCACCACAAAGGAGTCCTTTCATTCCTCCTTTTACTTTATCAAGAAAGTAGATGCATTATTTAAAACTGTATGAAAATACATGTCTAAAGAGAAGAGAGAAGATCTGAACCTACGGCAACGATGTGCCCCACCAAAGTTTCACCTCAGGATGTGTTTTAGGGTGTGTCTTTCATTTAGCCCTGCAATTAAAAGAAAAAAAAAAATCGAACTCATTCGGGGAGCCCCGGTACTTTCCCCATCCACCCTCACACGCAACCAGGCTCCGAAATCACTGAGTGCCTCAGCCTCGCCCTGATTTCTCCTAAAAGGCGGCGGCGCCCGCGGCCCGAGGCCCCGCGCTGTCACAGCCGCAGGGAGGGCGCCCTCCGGCCTCCCAGGTCCGCGCCCGCCCCGCGTCGGGCGGCTCGCGAGGGGCTAGAGAGGCTCACCCTGGAGGCCGGGAGACCAGAGGGTGCCACCGCCTCAGCCCGGGAGCCCGGGCCTCCGCCCCGCCCCGGACTGCGTGCCTGGTCTTGGGCTGCCCCCGGCGCCCGCCGCGACCCCGGTCCCGGCTCTGGCCCTGAGCCCGGATCTCACCGTGCGGAGGTCGCGCTGCCTCCTCGGCCGCGGCCAGGCTGCAGGCCGCCCAGCGACCTGCGGGCCCGAGGACGGAAGGTGAGGCGAAGGGCCGCCCGTCACATCTCCGCCAGCCCAGCCGCCTGAGCCGCAGCAATCAGCATCGCGTCCGCGGCCTGAGGGAGCGCCGGACTCCAAAGCCGCCGCGCCCCCTCCCTCGGCCGGCGCCCGCCCGGACTCCGCCCTCCAAGGCCCGCGCACCGCGCGCGCGCAGCCCCGCCCCGCCGCGGGCCCGTGCGCAGGCGCGAGCCTCACGGGGCTACGGGGCCCGCCCCCACCGCCTGATCCAGCCTCAGCCCACCTCTGGCCCCGCCCCGCCCTCACGCGAGGCTTTCCTAAGCTCCGCCTCTGCTTCGGGCCCCGCCCCCTCCACTGACCTTGCCTGGCCGCCTCCTGACTCAGGTTTTTGCTCGGCCCAAGCAGTGACGCCAGTCTTGCGGCTGACCTCACCTCTAGCCGTCCCCTGGACTACATTTGCTGCTTGACCGCTGTCAAACCTGACAGCTCCTCCTCCAGGATGTGAAAAGTGAGGAGTGATCTCAGTATTGGACATGACTGAACCACGCACCTGCCTACCGCATCAAAACACAGGATCTTGCTAAGGCTGAGAGGAAGGGCACCCCAAGTGCTGATCTGGTTTTCCTTTTTTTTTTTTTGAAACAGGGTCTCGCCCTGTCACCCAGGTTGGAGTTCGGTGGCGCTATCACCGCTCACTTGCAGCCTCCTGGGCTCAAGTGATCCTCTCACCTCTGGCGTGCATCACCACGCCTCCGAAATAATTACAGCTAAGACCACACTAGTCAAAGTAAACTATCACATATTGACCCAAATACCCGGCTAATTTTTATTTTTTCCTTTTAGAGATGGGGAAAGTGGTCTTAAAGGCTGATCTCAAACTCCTGGGCTCAAGCAATCCTCCCACCTTGGCATCCCAAAGTGCTGGGATTACAGGCGTGAGCCACAGCTCCTGGCCAACGTGGTTTCTTTGCCAGAAACCAGGTCTTTCTTCCCTTTGGGGCCTCCATCCCCCAGAGGCCATCTCTTCCCCTCTTCTTTTCCTCTACCACGGCCAATCCTGCCTCTGAGAGTCCTCAGCCTGGAAGACTTCAGGGCCTGGCCGGCTGTTTAAAGCTCTGGAGCTGCCCTTATCTAGTTGTAGACTTGCAGTTCTCTGAAATCTTTGTCGGCCCCAACAGCTGGATTGCAATAAATAACATTTCAAGGGAACTGCTTGAAAAATATCCCGTTCTTTCATGTCTCCAGATCAATGATACTCGAATGGAAAAAGTAGATGGAATGCCTGATTTGTATAACCACATTTCATTTAATAATATACTTTTATATTTAGAAAATAATGTCTTTTAAATGTCAATCTTAAAATATTTAATTTATTGGACAATAATGTGTGTGCTTAAAATGTTGAGAAAGACTAGGTCTAAATGCTGTGCAATTTCTCTTTGGATTAAGTGAGATTAAGAAAGCAAACACCAGGCCGGGCACGGTGGCTCATGCCTGTAATCCCAGCACTTTGTGAGGCTGAGGTGGGATGATCACAAGGTCAGGAGTTCGACACCAGCCTGGCCGATATGGTGAAACCCCATCTCTACTAAAAATACAAACAAATTACCCGGGCATGGTGGCACATTCCTGTAATCCCAGCTACTCAGGAGGCTGAGGCAGGAGAATTGCTTGAACTTGGAAGGCAGAGGTTGCAGTGAGCTGTGATCACGCCATTGCACTCCAGCCTGGGAGACAGAGCATGACTCCGTCTCAAAAATACAATACAATACAATACAGTACAATACAATACAATACATACACAGACCAGGCGTGGTGGCTCACGACCTCAACACTTTGAGAGGCTGAGGCGAGAGGATCACTTGAGCCTAGGAGTTCAAGATCAGCCTGGGTAACATAGAAACCTAGTCTATGAAAAAAACAAAATTAACCAGGCTTAGTGGCATATGCCTGTAGTTCTGGCTATTCAGAAGACTGAGGCAGTAAGATTACTTGAGCCCAGGAGGTTGAGACTACAGTGAGCTATGATTATGTCTCTTCACTCCAGCCTGAGTGACAGAGCAAGATCCTCTCTCAAAAAAAAAAAAAGGCTAGGAAAAAACTTTCCCATAATGCTAATACATGTACATACTTAGTAGAATCACAATAGCATTTTAGTGTATTTTCCTAATTTTATAAGCATCCTTGATATGTTTTATTTGTTTTCAGTTGATTTTCCTGGGTCCTTTCTTTCTTTCTTTTTTTTTTTTTTTTTTTTGAGACGGAATCTTGCTCTGTTGCCCACACTGGAGTGCAGTGGCGAGATCTGGGCTCACTGCAGCAGCCTCCACCTCCCCAGGTTCATGCGCTTCTCCTGCCTCAGCCTTCCAAATAGCTGGGATTACAGGCATGTGTCACCACGCCCAGCTAATTTTTGTATTTTTAGTAGAGACAGAATTTCACCATGTTGGCCACGATGGCCTCAAATCTTGACCTCAAGTGATCCTTCCGCTTCGGCCTCTCAAAGTGCTGGGATTACCAGTGTGAGCCACCGTGTCCGGCCTGTCCTTCCTCCATCTTCAAAACCAGCAAGAGTAGTTTGAGTCCTTCCCACATTGCATCACTCTGACCTCCTCTTCTGTCTCAGTCTTCTACTTTTAAAGACACGTGATTATGTTGGGTCCAACTGGATGCTCTAGAATAACAACCTTATTTTAAGGCCAGTTGATTAACAGCCTTAATTCCATCTGCAACCTAAATTCTCCTTTTTTGGCATCCTCTTGAGGTAAGAGAGAAACATTCTTTCAGGGGAAGTTTTAGGGTTCCATGACAAACAGCACAATGAAACAGTTGGTCAGAGCCCCTGTAGGAGATGATTCTGGAGACCATCCAAAAACAGACAAGTTGGGTGCAGTCCCACACACCTGTAATTCCAGCTACTTGTGAGGTTGAGTCTGGAGGATTGCCTGAGGCCAGGAATTCAAGCCCCACCTGGGCAACATAGCAAGACCCTGTCTCTAAGAAAAAAAAAATACAACATATAAGAATCTCTGATGAAATCTCCTGGCTAGGCATGGTGGCTCAAGCAAGAGCTTTGGGTGGCCAAGGCAGGAAGATAACTTGAGTTCAGGAGTTGTGACCGGCCTGGGCAACATGGTGAGAACCCCCCATCTCTACAAAAATAAAAATATAATAAAAGTTAGCTGGATGTGGTTTGTGGTGCACACTTGTAGTTCTGGCTACTCAGAAGGCTGAGGTGGGAGAATTGCTTGAACTCAGGAGTTTGAGGTTGCAGTGAGCTATGATTGCACCACTGCACTCCAACCTGGGAAACAGTGAGATCCCATCTGTAAATAAATAAGAATAAAAAAGAAATCTCCTTTCATCTCACAAATATTTACTGAGCATCCACAGGCACTGTTCTGGATTAAGTCATGAATAAGGACAGGAGTCAATGGGACTGATTTTCTAGAAGAGACCACCAGTTCTTCACAGAAGGCAGTCTGATGATGGGAACTCTTGGCTCCCACAGTCACAGAAATTTTTCCTTCTTGGCCCTAATTTTGAAGGCTTTGCATGCCTTGATGTCTTCTGGATCTAGAATCCAGCAACAAGGAGCATCTTTACCAGTAAAGGACGGAGTATCCAAGATCTGGCCTCCTGTAGAAAGCCTGCTTTTCAGCTGTGAAGATGACAAACAGGAGCAAAGTAGAATGAACTCCTTCTTTTCATTCCCTAAATTGCTTGGCAAGGCCCAGAAAGTGAAAAATAATGTATTAGTCAGAATTCCCTAGAGGGACAGAACTAATAAGATAGATGTATATATGAAAGGGAGTTTATTATGGAGTATTGACTCACACGATTGCAACATGAAGTCCCATCTGCAAGATGAGAAGCAAGGAAGCCAGTCCGAGTCCCAAAAGCCTCAAAAGTAGGGAAGGCGACAGTGCAGCCTTCAGTCTGTGGCCAAAGGTCCAAGAGCCCCCAGCAAATCGCTGGTGTAAGTCCAAGAGTCCAAAAGCTGAAGAACTTAGAATCTGATGTTTGAGGGCAGGAAGCATCCAGCACGGGAGAAAGATGAAGACCAGAAGACTCAGCAAGTCTAGTCCTTCCATCTTCTCCTGCCTGCCTTATTCTAGCTGTGCTGGCAGCTGATTAGATGGTACCTACCCACATTGAGGGTGGGTCTGCCTCTCCCAGCCCACTGACTCAAATGTTAATCTCCTTTGACAACACCCTCCCAGACATACCCAGGAACAGTACTTTGCATCCTTCAGTTCAATCAAGTTGACAATATTAACCACCACAAGTTCACCCCTTGTCAACCTTGAACCCATACACATCTCCTGAAATCATACATAATCTTCAAATAAAGATAATAATAAGGTCATAATTATGCCTAACAAAACAGCTATCCTTCATACAACCGGAAGTGTACTAATCCTTAACCTAAATGCTATTTCATAAAGTTAACAACACTTAAATGCTGCTATGAAGTCAATAAATCTTGTGTCACATGACAAAGGAAAAAGGAGATAAAATGAATATATTTTCTTAGTACAAGTGTACACATGCACAAATATGTTCTTAACAAAAGGAGGAGGAAATACTAATGACAATTACAGTCCTTGTTGCTGCAACTGGTCATGTGGTCGTAGCTGGTCTTGACGACTACCTTCTTCTACTATTCACTCTGTATTCCCCTTGCCCTAAGCAAGCACCTCAAAAGGGCATGGTTTTTTACCTGGTAGAGTGACCCAAACCTTCATTCCTGAAGGGTCTGGGCCATTTGTAGTCCTGCCTGAATTGAGTTGTTGTAGTTTCCCATTGACCTTAATCATAGGGCATGGTAATACTAAGAGACACCCTAATGGATCTCCTGTGTTCCATTCATACTCTTCCTTACCTCCATTGTGGAGTAGTAGACTGATGTCATCTTGATAGTATGGCTCAATCACCCCAACCAACACTGTAACTCCCTCTTAACCTGTTGACTTAGAGGTAGGAGGAGTCCAAAGTGGCCAGGTGGCAATCTTAACTTCCAGCTCAATGGAATCGTTGTGTCTCCTGGTGGCAGCATTCCTCCTTCTGGAACTAAGACCTCCAGGTCAGTAGGACATAATGTTGCAGGAACAGGAAGCATAAATTTTGCTAGTAGGTCACTAGGGGTGATGATGGGTGGAGGTGATGTTGAGTGGTGCCACTTCCATTTCCACCCCTTGACTCCTGGATCCATGAATCCTCAAGGAGAATCCACAGGAGAAATAGTGTCATACATTGGACGCAGATTCAAGGTATACACAGTCTGCTAGAGAATTTTTTGCCAGCCCTTCAAAGTATTGTCACCTAGTTGGCATTGTAATTGTGACTTTCAAAGGCCATTCCACCATTTTATTAATTCAGCTGCTTCAGGATGATGGGGAACATGGCAAGGCCAGTGAATTCCATGAGCATGAGCCCACTGCTGCACTTCTTTAGCTGTAAAGTGAGTGCCTTTGTCAGAGGCAATGCTGTGTGGAGTAACATGATGCTGGATAAGGCATTCCATGAGTCCCACGGATGGTAATCTTGGCAAAAGCATTGTGTGCAGGATAGGCAAATCCATATCTGGATCAAGTGTCTATTCCAGTGAAGACAAACTGCTGTCCTTTCCATGATGGAAGAGGTCCAATATTATCAACCTGCCAACAAGTAGCTGGCTGATCACCCCAAGGAATGGTGCTACATCAAAGGCTCAGTGTTGGTCTCTGCTGCTGGGAAATTGGGCACTTAATGGTAGCCGTAGCCAGGTCAGCCTTGGTGAGTGGAAGTCCATGTTGCTAAGCCCATTCATAACCTCCATCCCTATCACCATAGCCTCTTTGCCTGGCCACAGCAGGCACGATGCCTGTACCTTAGCATCCTTCCCTTCATCTCTTGTACAGAGCGTACAAAATAACAGCTTTAGATAAAATTCAGCCAACAGGTACATTTTATTTGGCCATGCCATGATTTTTAAAAATTGAATTCATTACCAAAAATTTAAAGTTGATGAATTTCACACATTTAAAAAATCCACATTTTCAGTTCTCTCCAATTGGCCAGAGTCATTCAAGGCCCTTTTGTCTACACTAACTCTATCCACTCATTTGCTTGCCTGGTTCCTGTAAGTATTGCAGTTTGCCATCCTGCTATAGAGGTTCCAGAGAGAGTATGGATTCTATGTGATTTAGCTTACAAATGCATGGAGCGTTCACATTGCTTCTATGTTTTCCTCTCCTGTAAAGGAAAAATTAAACTAACATGATTGTGAACCTGATATGCACTAGAGTTTTTTTTTTAATTGTTGTGGTAAAATACACATGAAGTTTACCCTCTTAACCAGTTTTAATTGTATAGCTCAGTAGTATTAAGTACACTCATGTTGCTGTGCAACCATCACCACCATCCGCCTCCAGAACTGTTCTCATCATGCAAAACTGAAACTCTATACCCATGAAACAACAATTCCCCATTCCCCTCTCCCCCATTCCCTGGGAACCACTGTTCTACTCTCTGTCTCTATGAATTTCATTACTCTGTGTGCCTCATATATGTGGAATCATACAGTGTTTGTCTTTTCATGTCTGGCTTATTTCACTTAGCAGAATGTCTTCAAGGTTCATTCATGTTGTAGGATGTGTCAGTATTTTTCTTTTTAAGGCTGAATAACATTCCATTGGATGCATAAACCACATTTTGCTTATCTGTGCATCCGTTGGTGGACACTTAGGTATCTTCCTTCTTTTGGCTATCATGAACAATGCTACTATGAACGTGAGTGTGCAGGTATCTCTTCAAGACTGTGCTTTCCATTCTTTTGGTTATTTACTCAGAAGTGAAATTGCCAGATCATATGGTAATTCTTTTTTAAATTTTTGAGGAAATGTCATACTGATTTCTACAGCAGTGTGTGAATCCATTCTTGCATTGCTACAAAGAAATACCTGAGGCCAGGTGCAGTGGCTCCCGCCAGTAATCCTAACACTTTGGGAGGCTAAGGCAGGTGGATCACCTGAAGTCAGGAGTTCAAGACCAGCCTGGCCAACATGGTGAAACCCTGTCTCTATTAAAAATACAAAAAATTAGCTGGGCGTGGTGGCAGGTGCCTGTAATCCCAGCTACTCGGGAGGCTGAAGCATGAGAACCGCTTGAACCCAGGAGGCGAAGGTTGCAGTGAGCCAAGATTGTGCCACTGCACTCCGGCCTGGGCGATAGAGTGAGGCTCCGTATCAAAAAAAAAGAAAAGAAAAGAAAAAGAAATAAATACATGAGACTGGGTAATTTACAAAGTGGTTTAAGTGGCTCACAGTTCTGCAGGCTTTATAGGAAGCATGACACTGGCATCAGCTTGCCTTCTAAGGAGGCCTCAGGAGGCTTACAATCATGACAGAAGATGAAGGAGAAGCAGGTACATCACATGGCAAAAGCAGGAGCGAGAGAGAGAGTGGAGGGGAGGGATGCCACACACTTTAAATGACCAGATATCTTATGAACTCAGAGGAAGAGCTCACTTATCACCAGGGGGACGGCCAAACCATTCATGAGGGATCCATCCCTACGATCCAAACACCTCCCACCAGGCCCCACCTCCAGCATTGGGGATTAGAGTTCAACATGAGATTTGGCAGGGACATATATCAAACTATGTCAGTGACATAGGCAGACCTGCAAAAGCTAAGAAATATATTTTTCTTATGAGAATTAAATGAATTAAATATCATATAATAAGAAGCAACTGAAGTTAATCATGAATATTAACATGTAGGCTAACAATAGACCCTTAAAAGACTTAATTATTTAAAAATTCTAAGTATGACTGGTTTTATAGTTATAAATTTGATAATCTCAATGAAAGAAAAATTTCCCCTCAAAATTATCAAATTTAATTCAAGGTGGAAGAGATCTGGAATGCTTTTTTAAACTCTAAAAGAAACTATTGCCCAGGTGTGGTGGCTCACGCCTGTAATCACAGCACTTTGAGAGGCCAAGGCCTGAGGTCAGGAGTTCAAGACCAGCCTGGCCAACATGGTGAAACTCCGTCTCTACTAAAAATACAAATTGAATATTTCAAAGAAAAACTAATTACCACAAGAAAACTGTGAATCTGAAAAACAACTTGTACTAAGAATACTTAAAGAACTCACCAAATTAATAATGAAAAGACAAACCAAATTTTGAAATGGGCAACAGTACTAAATATACACTTCACAAGAGAAGACACATAAATGAGCATAAGAAAAGGTGCTTAACATCATTAATCACCAAGTAAATGCACGTTAAAGTCCAATGACATCTCACTTCACATTAACATATAATTTGGCTAAGAATTTCAAAGGACTGACAACACCAAATGTTAGGAAGAATATGAAGCCCCTGGAACTCTCTCATATACTGCTGGTGAGAATTTAAAATGATAAAACTATTTTGAAGCTCACTCTGTTAGTTTTTCATAAAGTTAAACATGTCCTTGCTATGTGATCCAGCAACTTCAGTTTTAGGTATTTACTCAAGAGAAATAAAAACATATGTCCACAAAATGACTTAAGTGAGTATGTTCATAAAGGCCAAAACTGGAAATAATTACTTGTTTATGAACAGGTAAATGGATAAACAAATTGTGGTATACTCATACAAGAGAATAGTAGATCAGCATTTAAAAGGAATGAACCACTGATACATGCAACAGAAGCCAGACACTAAACAGTGCATACTGTATTATTTCATTTATATAAAATTCTACCACAGAAAAAAATTAGCCTGTGATGACAGAAATCAAAATGGTGGTTGCCTTGGGGGCAAATGGGAAGATGGTGAAGGAAAAGTTGCATGATAATATTTTCTGGTGTCCTGGAAATGCTCTATGTTTTGATCGTCATGGTGGTTTCATTGGTGTATAAATTTGTCAAAATTCATTGAACCATTCAAATAAAAGCTGTGCATTTTAATATAATAACCTCAATTAAAGAATATTGTTTTGGCTGAGCATGGTGGCTCATGCTGGTAATACCAGCCCTTTAGGAGGCCTAGGTGGGTGGATCGCTTGAGTCCAGGAGTTGGAGACAAGACTGGGCAACGTGGTGAAACCTTATCTCTACAAAAATTAGCCAGGCGTGATGGTGTGCACTTGTAGTCCCAGCTACTGGGGAGGTTGAGGTGGGAGGATTACTTGAGCCTGGGAGGTTGAGGCTGCAGTGAGCCATGATTGCGCCACGGCACTCCAGCCTGGGCGACAGAGCAAGACCTGTCTCAAAAAAAAAAAAAAAAGAGTGTTTTTTAAAGTCTATTATTTCCTCACTGGTTTAAGATGCTGCTTTGTCATGTATCACCTTTTCAAATTCAATTTAGTCTATTTTTGGATTTTAAATGTTCTCTATAATGAGCCATTATCAAATTTTTTTTTTTTTTTTTTTTTTTTTGAGACGGAGTCTTGCTCTCTCACCCATGCTGGAGTGCAATGGCGTGATCTCAACTCACTGCAACCTCTGCCTTCCTGGGTTCAAGCGATTCTCCTACCTCAGCCTCCTGAGTAGCTGGGATTACAGGTGCATGCCACCACGCCCGGTTAATTTTTGTATTTTTAGTAGAGACGGGGTTTCACCATGTTGGTCAGGCTGGTCTCGAAATCCTGACCTCATGATTCACCCACCTCGGCCTCCCAAAGTGCTAGGATTACAGGCGTGAGCCAATTCGCCCAGCCTCAAAATGTTTTAAATATAGAAACTGAATAATATATTTTAATACCTGGTAAAGCTAGCCCCCAGTCTCACCCTTTTTAAATTTTTTTCCACGGGTTTGCTGGTTATTTTTGTTTCTCTGTTCTTCCAAATAAATTTTATAATCAACTTATCTAGTTCCAGGTGAAAAGGTAGATGGCATTTTTATTGGAATTGCTTTATATTTATTTATTTATTATATTTTTTGTAGAGACAATAGTCTCACTATGTTAATCAGGCTGGTCTTCAACAGACACATGAAAAAATGCTCATCATCACTGGCCATCAGAGAAATGCAAATCAAAACCACAATGAGATACCATCTCACACCAGTTAGAATGGCAATCATTAAAAAGTCAGGAAACAACAGGTGCTGGAGAGGATGTGGAGAAATAGGAACACTTTTACACTGTTGGTGGGATTGTAAACTAGTTCAACCATTATGGAAAACAGTATGGCGATTCCTCAAGGATCTAGAACTAGATGTACCATATGACCCAGCCATCCCATTACTGGGTATATACCCAAAGGATTATAAATTATGCTGCTCTAAAGACACATGCACACGTATGTTTATTGCAGCACTATTCACAATAGCAAAGACTTGGAATCAACCCAAATGTCCATCAGTGACAGATTGGATTAAGAAAATGTGGCACATATACACCATGGAATACTATGCAGCCATAAAAAAGGATGAGTTTGAGTCCTTTGTAGGGACTTGGATGCAGCTGGAATCCATCATTCTTAGCAAACTATCACAAGAACAGAAAACCAAACACCGCATGTTCTCACTCATAGGTGGGAACTGAACAATGAGATCACTCGGACTCAGGAAGGGGAACATCACACACCGGGGCCTATCATGGGGAGGGGGGAGGGGGGAGGGATTGCATTGGGAGTTATACCTGATGTAAATGACGAGTTGATGGGTGCAGCACAGCAACATGGCACAAGTATACATATGTAACAAACCTGCACGTTATGCACATGTACCCTACAACTTAAAGTATAATAATAATAAATAAATTAAAAAAAAAAAAAAAAATCAGGCTGGTCTTGAACTGTCCTCAAACAATCCTCCTGCCTCAGCCTCCCAAAGGACTAGGATTACAGGCATGAGCCTACCAAGCCTGCTTTGCATTTATAAATTAGTTTTATAATACGTCATATAAGACCTCATCTTTATAAGATTGAATATTCTTATCCAGCAACTTGGCATGTCTTTCTATTTTTTCAAATTCATTTTTGTGATTTCAGAATTATTTTGTAGCTTTCATCTTTTGGACATTTTCTCTTATTTTTATGCCCGGTATTTTGTGTGCTGTAATAAGTAGGGTCTTATTTTCCATTATGTTTTCTGTTTCTAGTTTGTGTGTATGCATGTCTTTGGTATTTATATGTTAATTTGATTGTAAACATTTGGTACTTTACTACATTATCTTGTTTGTATGAGTTTTCTCACCAATTCTTCAAGGTTTTCCAGACATAATCATGACCTCTGTAAATAGCATTTATTGGCTAATGCTGCCAACATTATGTTTTATGGCAGAGGCCATAGTGAAATCTTTGTTTTGTTCATTGCTTTAGCAGAAAAGCTACTAAGATGCTGACTTTTGGGCTATGATATCTTTTTTATCATGTTAAGGATATATCTATCAATTCCTAGTTTACTGAATGTTTTGTCTTAAAAAATACACAGATATTGAATTTGCTAAATGCCTTTTCTACATCTGTAGAGATGATCATATATTAATGAAACACTTTGCATTCTCAAATTTCAATTTGACATTGAGACACTGCATTCTTAAAATCAACCCCACTTGATCACAATGCATCATTTAATCTGCTGTTAGGGTCTATTTTAAGTTTTCTGAATTGAAATTCTTAAGGGAGAACTGTCTGTGGTTTTCTTTTATTGGAATAAAAGTCTTTGAAATTTATTCCAAACAAATCTGAAATGTATTGGAATAAAAACAATGCAATCTTTGTCAGGTTGGGGGATTAATAGTATAAGTGCTTCCTAAAATGAAATGTCCTGATATAGTTTAAGTAACAATGGAATTAGCAGATCCTTAAAGGTTATGTAGTTCTTTGTCATATCATGTGGCTTAGTGTTTCTTTGTTTTTGTGAAAGAACTTTTCAGCTTTTCATTTCCTCCTCAGAAAGTAGTTTGTTTAGACTCTCTGTTTCTACTGGTTTCAATTTTAGTAAGTTGTATTTGTCTAAAAAATACCCATTTCTTCTAGATTTTCATACTTACTTGCACAGAGTTGAAAAAAGTACTTTCTTCTTAAATTGCTTTCTGTTTTTTATGCTATTATTTCTATATTTATGTATTTGTATTTTCTCTCTTTAAAGCTTAAATTAGATAAGAGTTTGTGTATTTTTTGTGTTTTTCAAATACCTAGCTTTTAAATTTATTATCTTTACTCTTCCGTTTTCCAAATCATTATTTATAATTTTATCTTTATTAATTCCTTTTTTGCTTCTCTTGGTTTACTTTGCCATTTTGTTTTCTATTTTGGAGATTAAATTTATTTATATTTATGCTTTCATTTTTGTTGCACCAGATACTTAAAGATCTAAATTTTCCTGTAATAACTGCTCTTTGGGAAAAATTCTCAAACCGTGTTTTTTCTCTGCTTTTACACCACCACAGCAATCGACAAATGTGTGAATTTTTCCCCCACCAACAAGCAGTGGACACCAGCTGCATATCCTCCAATTCCATTCTGATACTATCTACTTGGAGATAGCATCGGATCCCACAGGTTGAGGGCTCTCAGTCCTTAGAGTACTCTCCCTCCCTTTAAACACCCAGTGGCAAGTCCGAGACTCTGGACCTTCTGACTGATCGGCTTCAAGTTGGGGTTCCCAGCTGGGCATGGTGGCTCATGCCTGTAATCCCAACACTTTGGGAGCAGGAGGATCACTTGATGACAGGAGTTTGCCACCAGCCTGGGCAACATATTGAGATCCCATCTCTATTAAATAAAAAAAGTTGGGATTGGCCGGGCGCGGTGGCTCAAGCCTGTAATCCCAGCACTTTGGGAGGCCGAGACGGGCGGATCACGAGGTCAGGAGATCGAGACCATCCTGGCTAACACGGTGAAACCCCGTCTCTACTAAAAAATACAGAAAACTAGCCGGGCGCGGTGGCGGGCGCCTGTAGTCCCAACTACTCGGGAGGCTGAGGCAGGAGAATGGAGTGAACCCGGGAGGCGGAGCTTGCAGTGAGCTGAGATCTGGCCACTGCACTCCAGCCTGGGGGACAGAGCGAGACTCCGTCTCAAAAAAAAAAAAAAAAAAAAAAAAAAAAGTTGGGATTATTATGACCCTCTTTGTGTTTGATTAATTTGCTGGAGTGGCTCTTAGAACTCAAGGAAACACTTATATTTAGTGGTTTATTTTATTTTATTTATTTTTTTCCGAGATGGAGTCTTGCTCTGTCGCCCAGACTGGAGTGCAGTGGTGCAATCTCAACTCACTGCAACCTCCACCTCCCAGGTTTAAGCAATTCTCCTCCCTTAGCATCTGGAGTAGCTGGGATTACAGGCACAGACACCATGCCCAGCTAATTTTTGTATTTTTAGTAGAGACGGGGTTTCATCATGTTGACCAGGCTGGTCTCGAACTCCTGACTTCATGATCCGCCCGCCTCAGCCTCCCAAAGTGCTGGCATTACAGGTGTGAGCCACCACGCCTGGCCTAATGGTTTATTTGAAAGGATCTAACAAAGGATACAGATGAAGAGATGCATAGGCAGAGGTAGGGGAGAAGGGGTGGGCCACTCCCAGAACCTTCCAGGTATTCAGCTACCTAGAACCTCTCTGAACTCAGGGCTCTTGGGTTTTCATGGAAGCTTCAGGACCTCAGCATTCTTCCCGCAGGGAATGGAGTGGAACCCTCTTTGGAATAAGGGCCTTAGGACCCACAGTCAGAAATGAGGAAAGATTAGAGTCCTGCCTTGGGGCAGGTGAAAGAAGGGCAGGAGAAGGTCAGAGAGATTCTCTTTCCTGAGACCCAACACACCCAACATTGTAACAGAAGACTAACAAAGGTTATGGGAGTTATGAGCCAGGAACTGTGGACAAAGAACAATATACATGTCATAACAACAAACACAGCTACTTTAGCATTATCACAGAGATTCTATGTCTTGTTTTTATTATTATTTTCAAGAAATTCAATAATTTTATTTTTTATTCTCCAAAGAGCTGCTTAAAAGAGTATTTTTAAATTACCAGGAAAAAGGAATTTTCAGATTTAAAAAAATCTGTCATTAATTTCTAGTTTTATTGCATTGTGATCAGAGAATGCAATTTTTAATTTTTTTTTTTTTTTTTTTTTTTTTGAGACAGAGTCTCACTCTGTTGCCCAAGCTGGAGTGCAGTGGTGTGATCTCAGCTTACCGCAAGCTCTGCCTCCCAGGTTCACGCTATTCTCCTGCCTCAGTCTCCTGAGTAGCTGGGACTACAGGCTCCCGCCACCACACCAGGCTAAGTTTTTTGTATTTTTAGTAGAGACGGGGTTTCACCGTGTTAGCCAGGATGGTCTCGATCTCCTGACCTTGTGATCCGCCCACCTCGGCCTCCTAAAGTTCTGGGATTACAGGCATGAGCCACCGCCCCCGGCTGCAATTTTTAATTTCTATTGTATGGAATTTCTTGAGATTTTCTTGGTGGCCTAATATGTGGTCAATTTTCATGAATGTTTTATGTTCATTTGAAAAAGAAGGTAATTTTGTCTTCTATATATATATAGAATTCATTATTGTTTGGTAAGATCTGTTATTTTGCTCTCCCCATTTAACAACAAATAAGAAACCAAAATTGCAAGACACTAGAGAACAACCTGTAGCATAGAAGATAGAGACCCAGGCAAACAAACTGAAAGCACCTGGAAACTGCAAGAGGAAGAAAACTACCCCTCTTATGCTTCCTTCCTGAAAATTATAAATGATAAGTCCAGAGAAATCAGAAAAAATATTGCATCCATGAAACAAGAATAAATGTTATAAAAAACACAAAAGAGTCCTTCGAAATGAAAAAGATATAGCAGTGATGAAAACTCAATAGAAGGACTAGAAAATAAAGTTGAGGATATCTGCAAATGGGAGCAAACAGAAAAAGAGATTGAGAATAGGAGAAAAAGATGATCTTGAAAGCTTGCCAAATTCCTGGGGCACTAAGGGGAAGACCTTCACTGGCAGCTGAGCTGTGAGGAGGATTCGTGGTGGGACATGGACTTAAGGCCACACTGGGCGGGGCAGGCAGGAGACATGACCACCGCTGCAGACTCCTTTCCCACCACTGGGCCTGCCCTGCTGAGTTGCCTCTGGGTGCAGGACGCCCCTTCCCTGGTCTGATAACCCTCTTGGGCACTTGTCCGGAACCCCCTAAAGCCTCTTCCTCCATTCAGATCTATTCCAGGCCACAAAGCACAGGTGGGACCATTCACCAATGGCCAGGTTCCCAGCCTCAGGACCCAGAGACCTTGGCCCTGTTCCCTACTCCCAGTCATGCCTTAGGGTGCCAGCTCCAAATCTTTCTAGTACCACTCCTGCAAACACTCATTTTGCCTCCTTTCTCTCATAATAAGGCTTAATGTCCTCTCAGGTAAAGCTTCTCAAAAAGAAGCTCTAAGTGTTAACGAAGAAAAAAGTGTCTTCCCTCTAAGTTAAGGAGCATACATTAGTCTTTAGAAACACAATGACCAATCTCTACTTCTATTGATGAGAGAAATGCCTTCATTCTTTCCAGTTGAGTCACTATTCTTGAAGGTGGACAGAAGGCTACTTGTTAAAGCAGCAATATGCGGGCTTCATTTTTATACCCTAGAATAAGACATGGAATTCCACGTGGCTCTTAAAACAAATGCAGTAAATATATGTGCAATGAGGTGGGAAACTACCAGGAAGTATCTTTGTTTTTTTTTTTTTGAGACAGAGTGTCATTCTGTCGCCCAGGCTGGAGTGCAGTTGCGCCATGTCAGCTCACTGCAACCTCCGCCTCCCAGGTTCAAGCGATTCTCTTTCCTCAGCCTCCCGAGTAGCTGGGATTACAGGTGCCCGCCACCACGCCTGGCTGATTTTTATATTTTTAGTGGAGACGGGGTTTCACCATGTTGGCCAGTCTATCTTGAACTCCTAACCTCAAGTGATCCACCCATCTTGGCCTCCCAAAGTGCTGTGATTACAGGCATGAACCACCATCCCTGGAAACTACCAGAAAGTATATTTAAGTGAAAAAACAAGTTTCTCTGTGTCTGGGAAGAAACTTCCCAGGTGGTGGCACAGCCTCCCACCTTGCTGTAAATCCTGGCTCTGCCACTTGTCACTTCCATGTTGTGAGGCTTTGGGCAAGCTACTTTATTTTTCTGTCCCCCAGTTTTCATGTTTGTAAATGGAGAATAAATTAGGTTGCTAAGAAAATTGAGTTTACATATGTAAGCGTGGCACATAGGAAGTGCTAAATAACTGGATATTACAACATGCTCCCATTTATGTGAAAAATTTAAGGTGTTTCCAAGAAAAGGGCTCACTGTCCGATGCACATAGAAGACAATAATAGGGCACCAGCTTTTGAAAACATAAAACGCTTTATTGCAAGGTCAGCCAGCAAGGAGCTGGAAGGCTGGACTCAGATCTGTTCCTCCCATCTGGGGGTTAGGTCAAACCACTTTTTTGTTGTTGTTGAGACAGGGTCTCACTAGGTTGCCCTGGCTGGAGTATAGTGATGCAATCACAGCTCACTGCAGCCTTCGCCTCCCAGGCTTGAGCCATCCTCCCACCCCTGCCTCCCTAGTAGCTGGGACTATAGGCACACGCCACAACACCTGGCTAATTTTTAAATTTTTTGTAGAGACAAGATCTCACTATGTTGCTCAGACTGCTCTTGAACTCTGGGCCTCAAGTGATCCTCCTGTTTCGGCCTCCCAAAGTGCTGGGATTACAGGTATAAACCACTATGACCAGTCTAACATATATTTTTTTTAATTTTTTTTTTTTTTTTTTTGAGACAGAGTTTTGCTCTCCATGCTGGAGTGCAATGGCATGATCTTGGCTCACCGAAACCTCCTCCTCCCAGGTTCAAGTGATTCTTCTGCCTCAGCCTTCCGAGTAGCTGGGATTACAGGCATGTGCCATCATGTCCAGGTAATTTTGTATTTTTAATAGAGATGGGGTTTCTCCACAAGGGCCATGCTGGTCTCGAACTCCCGACCTCAGGTGATCTGCCTGCCTTGGCTTCCCAAAGTGCTGGGATTACAGGTATGAGCCACTGTGCTCAGCGAGTAAATTTTTTTATACTAATAACAATATATTTTCATTTTATTATTATAATTTTTTTTTTAAGAAACCCAGTCTATCAACATGAACTTTAAGAGGACACAATTCAGCCCATAATGGTAGGAAAAGAGAAATTCCTTTATTTGACTATAAGTAATCTGGATTTTTTCCTGAGTATCTGCAGTTTTTTGTGAAAAAATAATTACAAAATATTAATCTATTTAAAACTTGGATACAGGTGATCTTTCGAATAATATCTTTTAAGACGTCTTCAATCAGTGTTAGATAAAGAGGCCCAAGATCTCAATAGCTGCCTCCAGTTTTGCTTTTCTTTCTAAGATTGTGTCTAAATATATGGAGAGAGGTGGTAGCTTTCAATACCTTATGGCAGCATTTGGGAGAAGTTGTGCTCCTGCACTAGGAAAAAGTAGAGAGTTGACCCGCTGTTTTCGGGAAAATGGGGGTACCAAAAGTCCGTGGTAAGAAGTGAAGCCAGCTGGACTTTCTGGGTCCAATGGGGACTGGGAGAACTTTTCTACCTTACAAGAGGATTGTAAAACACACCAATCAGCATTCTGTGGCTAGCTAGAGATTTGTAAAATGTGCCAATCAGTGCTTTGTAAAAATGCACCAATCAGTGCTTTGTGGCTAGCTAGAGGTTTGTAAAATGGACCAATCAGCACTCCATAAAATGGACCAATCAGCGCTCTGCAAAATGGACCAATCAGTGCTCTGTAAAATGGACCAGTCAGCACTCTGTAAAATGGACCAATCAGCAGAATGTGGGCAGGGACAAATAAGGGAATAAAAACCGGTCACCGCCCCCCCCCCCCCCCCCCCCCCCCCCCCCCCCCCCCCCCCCCCCTCCAGCCAGCAGAGTAACCAGGTAGCGTCCCTTTCTGTGATGTGGAAGGTTTGTTCTTCTGGTCTTCACCATAAATCTTGCTGCTGCTGACTCTTTGGGTTGGTGACATTTTATATTTTTGGCACAAATTCACTCTCTGTAGACCAGGCTGGAGTGCAGTGGTGTGATTTTGGTCACTGCTACCTCCGCCTCTCAGGTTCGAGTTCAAGCTATTCTCCTGCCTCAGCCTGCAGAGTAGCTGGGATTACAGGCACACACTGCCATGCCCAGCTAATTTTTGTATTTTTTTTTTAGTAGAGACAGGGTTTCACCATGTTGTCAGGCTGACCTCGTGATCCACCCACCTCCGCCTCCCAAAGTGCTGGAGAAACCCCATCCATGCCATCTTTAAGAGCTGTCACACGCACCGGGAAGGTCCACGGCTCCATTCTTGAAGTCAGCAAGACCACGAACCACCAGAAGGAGCAAAGTCTGGACACAATGGGACCAGGTAATATTAAAACACACACACACACACACACACACACACACACTTATGGCAGCAGGGAAAAATTGGGGTCAGGTGGGATGTCCCCTACTGCCTTTGGGTGTTGAAGCAGTATCTCCTGCCTACCTTTCCAGGCAGAAGACTCTAGCCACAGTGACAAGAACCGGTTTTCTAGGCTTGTTCAAAGCTCAGTAGCTCTCCCTGGATGCTCAACCTCATTCTCAGCTCTTGCAAACACAGTGGACACCCTTCTGAGGTCTGTCTGCCAGCCAACTCCATCCCATATGGGAAGTTGGCCCAGTAATGGGCCAGGTAGGAAAGGGATGATGGATGATCCCCAGTCTAGGGTAACTGAGGACATTGTGGAGAGGACTCCCAGTAGAGGAGGCGGGGATTCCCAGTTGCCATGCGGAGGATATAGCGAATATAACTTATGTGAGCTGGCATCTGCCTCAGCCTGACATAGTGGATAAGGGCTCAGAAGCAGCTTCTCCAAGCAATATGGATACCCTAAGTCAGTTGGCAGCCCCTGAGCACTTCCTGCCCCATCGAGCTTAGAGCTGGGCCGGGGACCAGGAACCAGCAACCCAGAAAGCCTTCTCTCAAAAACTATGAAAATTGCCCTGGATCTTTAAGCTGGGTAAACATGCCATGCCCCGCCACCCAGTGGTTGTGTGAGTGATGAGGAGCCATCAGCATAGTGACCCAGTACCACCTCCCTCACTTCTTCCCAACTGGCTCCTATGCCAATTTTGCCTCCAATTTCCTTGGTACCTGGGGTCAGCTGTGGAGAGGATCCTCATCGCAGGCCTCTGGTCAGTAGCCAGTTCTTCCAACAGAGATCAGAAGAGGATGAGTGTCTCTGAGGAGTGAGTGGCCTGCTCATGTGGACAGAGGCTGGAGGTCTGTTCCTGCCACTGTGGGTCACCAGGTGTTAGGCTGAGGCTCTCTGCGCATGTAGGTTCTCATGGGGTCAGCTGGGTAACCAGGGCATATTAGAACCCAACCTCCTGAAAGAACAGTTCCAAAATCCTCTGTACCCCTCTGCTCCATTCTATCTGCACACACCACGCTACTCTCTCTGGCTCATGCACCAAGCAGGGTGGAAGTTTCAAGCTGAAATATCTCCTACTGGTTGGAAAGGCAGGAAATAAGAATAGCAGACACCTTTAAAATCAACACCTGTAAATTAACCATTGCCATTGCTGGCAGCAGAGGTTCAAAAAATAAACATTAAAATCTATTTATTTTCTTTCTTTCTTTTTCCTTGTTTTTAAAGAGATGAGGGCTTGCTCTGCTGCCCAGGCTAGAGGGCACTGGCATGAAAATAGCTCACTGCAGTCTTGAACTCCTCCTGAGCTCAAGTGATTCTCTCTCCTCAGCGTCTGGAGTAGTTGGGATTGCAGGCATGCGCCACCATACCTGGCTAATTAAAAAAATTTTTTTTTGTGGAGACAGGGTCTCACTGTGTTTACCAGGCTGATCTCAAACTCCTGATCTCAAATTATCCTCCCACCTCAGCCTCCCTAAGTGCTGGGATTACGGGCATGAGCCATGGTGTCCAGCCTTAAAAATCTTATTTCTGAGTGGATGGTAGATCATTACTTAGGATAGGTAGAGATTTAAATTAAAAAAAAAAAAAAAGCAAAATTGAACGTGATGGAAGCTGTGACTAGATCAGAATTTACTCTCCCCCATGGAAGTCATGATGGATGTGGTACAAGGTTAGTATGGACGTGGATTCCTTCAGGTTTTTTTTTTTTTTTTTTTTTGCAGTCCCTCATTCCTAGACTCTGGCCCTTAACAAAGATTCTTTTCTTAACCAAATTTTACTGAAACTCTTTTTTTTTTTCTTGAGACAGGGTCTCGCTCCATCACCCAGGCTGGAGTGCATGGTGAGCTCACTACAGCCGTGGCCTCCTGGGCTCAAACAGTCCAACTACCTCAGCTTCCCAAGTAGCTGGAACTACAGGCATGTGCTAGCATGCCCAGCTAATTGAAAAAATATATATTTTTGTAGAGACAGGGTTTTGCTCTGTTGCCTAGGCTGGTCTCAAACTGGTGACTCAAGCAGTCCTCCCACCTTGACCTCCCGAAGTGCTGGAATTATGGGGGTGAGCCACCGGGCCCAGCCCCTAAATTCTTTTTTAACGAAGTCTAACTTTTGGACTTGTATGTTTGTCTCTGCATTGAATTAGAGGAGAAGAGGCTAAATTTTTAGGCAGTGGTAATTACACAACCTGCTAAGAGGGCCCCTGCTTGAAACTTACATGTAAGATGAAGTTGTAACAAAATTGAGATGCTATGCAGCCCTGGGCCCTGAGAAGGATGATGACTATTTCTTGCGCAAAGTGACCCCTTGTTTATGTTAAAAGAGAAGCATACATATTAAGCAGGAAGGATTGCTGATTTGATATTGCTGATCTTGGTCCTAGTGGTATAAATGCCGTTTATCTGATACGGCTGGGAGGGTTTTGTGAGTCTGGGCTCCTTGCCAGGCACCAGCATGTCGTTGTTGAAAAGTCCTCAGACTCCCTTACAGGAAGAGCCATTTCCCTTTTCAGCTCAGCTGTTCTTTGGAGAAATGGAAAGTTCTGTAGGCTAGAATGGCTCATTCCTCTCCATCACTGGCAGGAAGGCCAGGGAGAGGCGTGCGGATGGTGCAAGTCCCTGAGGAGGGTGGACAAAGGGTACCTCTTGCTAGAAACTGCAGTACAGGGAGCAGAGGGCAGGTTTGGAGACACTCCCAGAATGGCCCAAGACATTTTTTTCCAAGGGTCAAAGCCAAAGAAAAGTGACAGTAATAACAAAAATGAGCAGCTCTCTGTGCACTGAAATGGAGCACTCTCCAAGCTATGATATCAATGGGGAAATGCCAGATACTAAGCAATCTGTATAGTATGCTCGATCTGTATAGAAGAAAAGAAATATGTGTATATACATAAATATTTATAAATTCACAGGTCTTCTCTGGGAAGATCCTCAAGAAACTGGTAACAATGGTTACTTTCACAGAGGAAGATTCCATTACTATGAGATGTGGGTGAAAGGGGACTTAATTTCTTCTGTACATATACCCTGTGTAGCTTTTCGATGCTGTACCATGTACATAAAATACCTATTCATAATAGAAAATCAATACAAATTAGAAAATAAGAAGAAGAAAACACAACTGAAAAGTACCAGAATCAGTGGTTGAAGCAAGCAGGCTTGAGGGAGGAAAGAGCAGGCAGCGCTGAGAACCAAGAATGTGAGATGCAGAAAAGCCAGGAGTTTGGGACCACAGTGTAATGTGAATAAGCCAGGAGAGCAGATGGGTGAGTGAGCGTCAGAGAGAGGGAGCTATTCTCTGGGGCTGAGCATTCATGGGATAGGGGGATGGGAGCAGACAGTTAACCCCCACCATAACTCACTTAAAATGGTCCAGAAAAATTCAGTCTTGTAAAATGTATGAGATCATGTTATTGAGAGGCTAATGAAATGAAGGATGCAGGGCAGGTGTTGTAATTGTCTTTTTTTTTTCTTTACATTATCTAGAATCATTAAGAAATGAGATGGCTTTAGAGAACCAAATTTTATCCTTTTTTCCAAAAAAAAATATTTTTATTTATTTATTTATGTTTATACACAGGGTTTTGCTCTGTCACCCAGACTGGAGTACAGTGGCATAATCATAGCTCACTGTAAACTCAGCTTACTGGGCTCAAGTGATCCTCCTACCTCAGGCTTCTGAGTAATGGGGACTACAGGTGCATGCTACCATGTCTGGTTAATGTTTTAAAAAACATTTTCATAGGCTAAGCGCAGTGATTCACACTTGTAATCTTAGCACTTTGGGAGATAGAGGTGGGAAGATCACTTGAGCTCAGGAGCTCAAGACCAGCCTGGGCAACATAGTAAGACCCCATCTCTAAAAAAATTAGAAAAATTAGCCAGGCGTGGTGGCACACCCTTAGTCAAGAAGACTGCCAGTTACAGGAGGATGAGGTGGAAAGTAGTGAGTCATGATTTTTTTTTTTTTTTTTTTTTTTACAGACAAGATCTCACTCTGTTTCCCAGGCTGGTCTCAAATTTGTGGCCTCAAGTGGTGATCCTCCCGCTTCAGCTTCCCAAAGTGCTGAGATTATAGCCATGAGGCACTGTGCCTGATCAGGACAAGTGTTTATAGCTGGGAGTTCCCCAAATCCATCCAGGTCCTGACTGCATTTGGTGCTATCTGTAACAAAGAGTCTGTCCTCTACCAAACCTGAGCCAGGCTCCTCTGACTCCTCTTCTTGACTAGGTCCCCACCTTGGCCTCTGTCTTTGGACCACTTAGTCCAGCAAGATGCTGGACTGCTGAGTCAGTTTAGTGGAACTGCCGCACCTTGGTAGCTGATTACTCTCAATATCTGATCAAATTCCTCACTTCCCACCCCCAATTCACATTATTTATCATGCTGGCCTGCCTTCAGCAAACAAGAATCCTGTTGAGTCAAAAACAGAAGATAAAAAGGGCTGGTGAGGATATGAAGACAAGAAAATTCTTGTGCACTGCTGGTAGAAATGTAAGTTGGCACCACCATTATGGTAAATAGTATGGTAGTTTCTCAGAAAATTAAAAATAGAACTCCCATATAACTCAGCAACCCCACTTCTGGGTATTTATCTAAAGAAACTGAAATCAGGATCTCAAAGAGATACCTGCGCTCCCATGTTCATTGCAGCATTATTCACAATAGCCAAGGTATGGAAACAACCTACACATTTCCATATGAACAAATAAGGAAAATACAGTATAGATGCGTTATGGAATATTATTCAGCCTTATAAAAAGAAGAAAATACTGCCATTGGGACAACATGGATGTATCTGGAGGATATTATGCTAAATAAAATATGCCAGACACAGAAAGATAAATACTATCTGATCTACAACTTACATGTGGAATCTAAAAAACTCATAAAAACAGAAAGTAGAATGGTGATTTCCAGGTGCTGGATGAAGTGGGAAATGGGGAGGTGATGGTCAAAGGGTACAAAATTTCAGTTAAGAAAAATAAGTTCTGAAGATCCACTATACAGCAGATGCCTATAGTTAACAATACCGCATTGTATACTTAAAATTTTCTAGGACGGTGGCTCTTACATTAAGTGTTCTTACTACACACATACATGCGTGCATACACACGCAAATAATAATAATAATAAAGGCAGTTGGAGGAAACTTTGGGAGGTGATGGATATGTTTATGATCTTGATGATAGTGATAGCTCCACGGCTGTGTATTCATCCCCAAACTCTGAGTTATATACATTATATATGTATAGCTTTTTTCATGCCTCAATAAAGTGGTTTTTCAAAAAAAAAAAAAAAAAAGTTGGCCTAGCAGGAGTCCCCCTAGCTTTGATGTTCCCTCTGAGGAATTTTCCATCCACTAACTCCCATTTCACTCAGCTAAACATTCCATGTGTCCTTCTTGTATTTAGAGTGGAGCTTGATCTCTCTCCTCCACACTGCAAAGCCCTCATTGCAGTAACTCCTCTTGAGCAAAGTCTTCCTACCATCCTTAACAAGTGTCTTAAGTAATTTTTCTTTAATACCTGCTCTTAGATGACTGCCTCAACTTAAATATGAGGGCAATGCTAGGTTCTGTGGCTGATTCAGACATCCAGGACAGAAGCAATAATCTCAGGTGTATTAGTTCATTTTCATGCTGCCATAAAACACTGCCCAAGACTGGGTAATTTATAAAGGAAAGAGCGTTCAGCATTTCTGGGGAGGCCTCAGGGAACTTACAATCATGGTGGAAGGCAAAGTGGAAGCAAGCACCTTCTTCATAAGGTAGCAGGAAGGAGAAGCGCCAAGAGAAGAGGGAAGAGCCCCTTATAAAACCATCAGATGCTGTGAGAACTCATTATCACCAGTGCAGCATGGGGGAAACTGGCCCTATGATTCAATTACCTCCACCTGGTCTCTCCCTTGACACATGGGGATTATGGGGATTATAATTCAAGATGAGATTTGGGTGGGGACACAAAGCCTAACCATGTCATCAGGAATCTCAAGGCTGGTTGGTATCGAGTTGATGGGGGAGAATGGGTCAGGAGAATCCCATGAAGTTGGTAGTCATGTTCTCTTCATTTCACTGCCCAATCTCTCCTCCTCTTAATATCCTCCTTCCTCTGTGGGAGATAAGAATTTTAGCTTGCCCCGTTTGAAAAGGAAGAGAGAGTTCAGAAGAGGAAAGAAAGCCCCAATCTCAATAGATCTAGATATGCATTGTCTCCAAATTCACATTATTTATGGCTCAAACTACAGCCGGATTTTCATGTCTTTAGAAATTAAAAGACAGTGATAATACTACATGTTGAAGTAATGGATACAGTCAAGTCATATAAAAAGATAAGCTTCTAGGCTGGGCGCAGTGGCTCATGCCTGTAATCCTAGCACTTTGGGAGGCAGAGGCGGTTGGATCACCTGAGGTCAGGAGTTTGAGACCAGCCTGGCCAACATGGTTAAACTCCGTCTCTACTAAAACTACAAAAATTAGCTGGGCATGGTGGTGGGCACCTGTAATCCCAGCTACTTGGGAGGCTGAGGCAGGAGAACTGCTTGAATCCAGGAGGCAGAGTTTGCAGTGAGCTAAGATCACACCATTGCACTCTGGCCTGGGCAACAAAGCAAAAATTCCATCTCAAAAAAAGAAAAGAAAGAATAAGCTTCTAGCTTCAGATGTTTTATTATATAAGAAGAAAGATGTGAGGTGAAGGGATGGTGGAGGTGGGAGTGGCAGAGAAGTCCTCTACAGTAAAAACGGCACCTATGGCATGATCCCATGTATGTACAGTTACATACTTCTATGTGAGTGTGAAATATATCTTTAAAGTTCAAAATGATGAAAACAAAAGAAACCTTCCATTCAGGGTGTTAGGAAAAACAAGGAAAAGAATCTAAAAATGTAGAACATAGCTGTAGGAGACCAGAATATGCTACCCCAAAATATGACTGTAGGAAACCAGAATATACTGCACCAAATATGCTTCTTTGGCATAAGGATTATCTTGAGCTGATTATTTTCAGCAACAGTGGCCACAGGAGAAGCTCTGAAAGAGAGTATAAGTTACCCTTTGGTAAAGGAAATTTAAATTTATAGAGGAAATCTCCATTTGTAAGAGTGTCTTCTTCTCTGTACCAGGAAGAGAAGGGTGGCTCTGAATCAAAAGATACGCAGCCATAAAAAAGAGTGAAATCATGTTCTTTGCAGCAATGTGGATGCAGCTGGAGGCTATTACCTTAAGCAAATTAATGCAGAAACAGAAAACCAAATACTGCGTGTTTTCACTTATAAGTGGGACCTAAACATTGGGTACTCATGGACATAAAGATAGCAACAACAGACACTGAGGACTACTGTGGGGTGGGGAGCACAAGGGTTGAAATAATATTAGGCACTCTGCTCAGTACCTGGGTGATGGGATCAATTGTCCCCCAAACCTCAGCATCATGCAACGTACCCATCTAACAAAACTGCACCTATGCCCTTAATCTAAAATAGAAGTTGAAAAACTGAAAACAAAACGAAACAAAAAATCTAAAAATATACTTTTAAAAAATCACAAAAATGCAAAAGTTAGCTGGTCATGGTAATGCGCACCTGTAGTCCCAGTCACTCAGGAGGCTGAGGCAGGAGAATCGCTTGAACCTGGGAGGTTGAAATTGCAATGAGCCAAGATCGCGCGACTGCACTCCAGCCCAGGCGACAGAGCAAGACTTGGTGTCAAGAAAATAAAAAATCACAACTCTTAATACTCTAATCCATGGAGAAGGCTCCAGCTTCAGTCTGCATAACCTCACCTGGTCACCTGGTTTTCTGGCTACCTTCCCATAACTTGCCTCCCTCACACCTTTCTTCCTTTGTTTTAGCTTAAAGTCATGTCTTTGGCGTCTCCCATCTATTTATTAGATATATATGTTAATAAACTTCTGCTTGTTAATCTTCCTTTTGGTACAGGATCCCAGAGAAAACCTAGAAGGGTAGAAGAAAAAAAATATAAAACATATAATAGGGTATTACATATAATTACCCTATATAATAAAGGTAACATAATTATTGAGTGAAAATAGGAAAAAAGTAAAATTAATAAGTAAAATCAAATAAAACAGCATAAACGAATAGATAAAATCTGGCAAATGTAATGAAAAAACACAATTACTATGTGTACCAGAGACATTTTGAAAACATTAAACTGTGTATTTTTAATATTCTATAAATTATATTCCCCAGAAGCCACTCTGCCATTATGGCCCTAGGGAAGGTGGCCAAATGTCAACCCCCCCCCCCAACACACACACACATACAACAAAACAAGGTATTAACAATGGAGGAGTGACTTCCAGACAAGAGGGAAACAAAAGAAAGGCTCTCTGGTTCTGGGAGGAAAGTGAGGAGTAAGAAAGATGCGTAGGATGTCAGATAACTGTCCCTGCGTCTACCTCTCTACACATTCAGGTTTAATATTAAAATGGAAGAAGATGGCAGATAAAAATTACCTTGGAACAAAAGTCTGAAGTAAGGGGGGCGGGGAAGAGCTTGCGTTTCTCTTTCCAGTTGGTGCTTTGGAAAGACGCCTCTGAAAAGGAACACTCACATCAACCTGGGGGAGAGGAGGCAGCATGGGATGTCCTCAGAGGGAGGGCTGCAGACAGCACTGCCCCCTTCCCCACTCTGGTTTCCCTTGTGGAAAGCCAGGAATCTAGGATATCTCTTAAGCTGTTGGTAATGTGTGGGGAGGCAGGTCGGTTGAGAGCCAGAGACCAGCCAAGGTACTACCTTGGTGAGAGCAAAGTGACTGCACAGCAAGGCTGTGGTGGAGATGTCGACGAGGGTACTCAAAGTGTGGCTTTGGGACCTGCCTCACCTGGGAGCTTGTGAGAAGTGCAAACTCTCCATCCCACCCGAGACTTACTGATCAGGATCTGTGGGTGTGGTGCCTGGGAGTCTGTTTTCACAAACTTTCCAGGTGATTTGCATGCATGCTGAAATCTGAAAGTACCAGTCTGGACAGACTGGCCAGGAGGCTGATGACGAAATGGTCTAGGCATGGAGGGCTTGCAGGAGTTTGCACAGGGAGGCTTCCATGAGGCCAAAGTGCCTGCTCCACTCCATGGCCAGATGTGACAGGGCACACAGCTGGGAGGCCTGCTGAAGATACGCTGTTCTCCCCATGAGCCCAGATGCTGATTTCAGAAGTAGGAGACTGAATATTGACAGAATAATCAGAGACATAAACCAGACGAGATAGCTAAACTTTTAAATGGCACATCCAAGTTTTTCTCATTATTACACGCAGTGGAGACTGTCTTATGATCATTACAGAGAGAATGAAAAGCTATACTCTTTGGACCTGAGTAGACTGTGTCAACTTTTTATCTCAGAACACACATAAAACTTGGAATAATAACATGCTGTTTGTGATGGACAATGGGTACTGACAAAGAGTAATACAAACATGAAAAGGAATACCAGGCAGCCATTAAAAATTATTATTGACTTTTTTCTTAAATGGAAAAAGAAAACTATAAATGATCTATTCTTTTTTTTTATTGAGACAGTCTTGCTCTGTCGCCCAGGCTGGAGTGCAGTGGCATGATCTAGGCTCACTGCAAGCTCCGCCTCCCAGGTTCACACCATTCACCTGTCTCAGCCTCCCAAGTAGTTGGGACTACAGGCACCTGCCACCACATCCAGTTAATTGGAATATTACCCTTTTCCCCCAAAGGGGGAAATTTCAAATCTCTTTCCTTTGCGTGTGTATGTATATATATGTATACATATACATATACGTATATACACATACACACACAATATACACTATATACACACATAACTCCAAAGATCTATTCTTAACTGGTAAAAAGAAAACTACAAAACAGTATCACAAAACAAATTTTTGTAAGGAGTTATGTGTGTATATAGTGTATAAATACATGGTGTGTATATGTGTATATATGTGTGTGTATATATGTATACATACATATATATACACACACACGTGAAGGAAAGAGATTTGAAATATATACACCAAATATATTGTGGTTATCTTTGGCGGAAAAGGGTAATATTCCAAGTAGCTTTTGTGTTTTGTTTTTTGCTCATATGCATTGTCTATTTTTTTCTTTAATGAATATGATTTTTTGTGTGTGATTAAGTTTTACAAAATAAATTGTGTAAGGAGGTTTATTAAAGTGAGCTTTAGGAAAAAGAGACCCTGTATTTAAAATGAGGATGGCAGCCAGGAGCAGTCACTCACTCCTATAAGCCCAGGACTTTGGGAGACAGAGGCAGGTGGGTCACCTCAGGTCAGGAGTTCGAGACAAGCCTGGCCAACATGGTGAAACCCTGTCTCTACTAAAAATACCAAAATTAGCCAGGCATAGTTGTGTGTGCCTGTAGTCCCAGCTAGCTACTGGGGAGGCTGAGGCAAGAGAATTGCTCGAACCCAGGAGGCAGAAGTTGAAGGGAACCAAGATCATGCACAGCACTGCAGCCTGGGCAACAGAGCGAGACTCTGTCTCAAAATAAATAAATACATAAAATAAAATAAGGATGGCTTCTTCTTCTTATTATTATTATTAGAGACAGCGTCTTACTCTGTCTCCCAAGCTGGAGTGCAGTGGCACAGTCATAGCTCACTGCAGCCTCGAACAGTTGAGCTCAAGGGATCCTCCTACCTCAGCCTCTTGAGTAGTTGGAATTTCAGGCACCAGCCACCTAATCTGGCTAGGATTGCTAAAAAATAGTAATAGCTAGAATGTATTATGTGCTTATTAAGCAGTGGGTCTTGCTCTGAGCACTTTGCAATATTTATAATTATAAATAAATACTTATTCATTTAAATCTCACAAGTGCCCTGTGAATTAGGTACTCTTATTACCTTATTTTATAGAGATAGAAGCTGAAGCTGTGTGTCCCCCCATGTCACATAGTTGGAAAGTGACAGAGCCAGGATTCTAGTTGAGAAAATAGGATTGATGCACCTGCACTCTTAGCCACCACAGTGTTGTGTTTTAGATATGCTGTTAACATGGTATAGCCACACAACGAGACCAGATAGCATTTACACCAAATTCCAAAAGATACGTATTGCATAAAAATGCCCGCAAGATAATGTTAAATGGAAAAAGTCATATACAGAGCTGTGTGAAACTGGAGAGTTGACCTGGCCTTCCCCAGTGAGGGCCAGCTGCTTCTCATATGTGGAAGCAGAGAGTAGGTTCTGACCCAGGGTTCGGGAGGGATCCTCTCTGGGGGTCCTTAGCATCAGGAGCTCTTTCCTGCTGGATGGCTGGAAGAGCATGACCTGCTGGGTGACTGGTCTCTGCCAGGTCATCTGGGCCTGGCTGCTGCTCGTCCTCCAAGGCAGCACAGGGATGGTAGGACAGTGCATGAGGCCCCTCTCCTCCAACCCCCTTGCTAGCCCCAGGGTACCTGCTTCCTACAGCAGCCACCCCAGAAGGCACATTTTCATTTTACAGATGGTTCGGGCAGTTTTTCTTTATAGGTGTATACATTTTTAGTAAAAGTTATACACAAACATTGCTAAGAGTACTAAGAGGATACATGATGATGAGATGGCGATGAAGATTATGATAAAGCACTGTGTTGTGCCACCTCTAACCATACCCTATCTCTCCCCAAGTGTACACTCATAGCTGTAGTTTATTAAATTTGGACATTGCTGCTTTACCTCCTATAGACCATGACTTAGCTCTCTTACATCTCCCTCCCCTCTCTTCATTCTCCTAATGTAGCTCTATTTCTATTTTTGGTCAAATCAATAAACAGAGGTTACTTTATTAGGTCCACATTGACAGTGTTCTTTGTAGAGCTAAGGAGGGCGTTTTGACCACATTGTCCTTCTTGTATAGCTGTGTCTTTCTTTTCTAATGTCCTAACATTCTTTACTTCGGTTAGACAATAAACACAAAAACAAGGTCTCTGTGGTATCAGATACAGAGTTATCCTCCCCTCCCCCCACCCAGCCCAGGAGAAAAGCTCCCTTCCAATGGCCTCTGTCCCCCACTACAATCTGGGTTGTCCTGACATCATTCGGGGGCTTTGATTTGGGCAGTTGAGGAAGAAGATTTGCTTCATTGAGGGTAGTGATTAGCACTTCTCCCCAAAATCCAAAGGGATAGGGGACAGGTGCAGTGACTCACACCTGTAATCCCAGCACTTTGGGAGGCCAAGGCGGGCAGATGACGAGGTCTGGAGTTCGAGACCAGCCTGGCCAACATTGTGAAACCCCGTCTCTACTAAAGATACAAAAATTGGCTGGGTGTGGTGGCGTGTGCCTGTAATCTCAGCTACTCGGGAGGCTGAGGCACAAGAATCGCTTGAACCCAGGAGGCGGAGGTTGCAGTGAGCAGAGATTGTGCCATTGCACTCCAGCCTGGCGATAGAACGAGATTCCGTCTCAAGAAAAACAAACAAACAAGACAAAGGGATGGCAATGGTCGATGGGCCCCTCACAGAGTTGTAACTGAGGACATGTCCCAGGTCCAGCCTTGCTGTGGTGATGCATTGTTCTTTAAACCTCCATTCCCTTTTGGGCAACAGAGGCCCCCTGTCTGAGCAACAGGATCTCCTGCCCCACTCCCATCTCTTTCTATGACTCCAGTGCCTTCCTCTAGTCTGAGTCTTTCATCCTGAGCAGCCCCCGGGCTTCAGCAGGTGGGCAGGAAGCCCCCCATTGAAGACATTCCCTATGCATCCTGGGATGGGAGGGACTTTGGTGCTCAGATACCAGGGGCCCAGGTGGACACTACCACTGGGTCAGCTTTTCTTGGCAACATCCCTCCCAGTGCAACCTTCGGGCTTTTCTGCCTCCTTAAATTATGCACCTGTTACATCAAGCATCACCACCCACATCTCCCAAGGACAAACACTAGTACCAATTGTCAGGGGCCATGCCCAAACCCACAATGAGGAAGGAGTCCTTTCCTTAACATCCTCCTAATTAGGAGCACGCCTCCGTTTTCCTGGGAGTCAGTACACCACATTGTTATGCTGCGCCTGTGTCCTGTTTGGCTTGCTTCCTGCCTTTTGGGGCCAGCCTGGAAAATAAAAAGCCACATTATGCTTCAAAGGAGGCTCCCTTGGTTACCCTGAGAGGGGCTGTGAAATGGCCTTTCCAAAAAGACCTTCATTTTGTTTTTAGGCAAGAGTCTTTGTTCTCCCAAGTCCTTCTGAAGGAAAGGGAGATAATAGCCAAGGATGTGTTACATGTTTCCTATTTTACATATATTGATGGGAAACAGGCTGAAAGAAAACATACCAGTATTTTACTAGTTGTTATCTCTGGATATGAATGTAGAAGCGATACTTTTTCTTTTTTATACTTTTCTGCATTTTTCTTTCTGATTTTATTGTTTTTGCTTATTTTCTTTTTTACCTTTCTCTCTTTCCCCTTCCTTCCTTCCTTCCTTATTTCTTTTCTTTTCTTTTCTTTCTTTCCTTTTTAGACAGAGTCTTGTTCTGTCACCCAGACTGGAGTGCAGTGGCACGATCTTGGCTCACTGCAACCTCTGCCACCTGGGTTCAAGCGATTCTTCTACCTCAGCTGCCCAAGTAGCTGGGATTATAGGCGTGCGCCAATAAGTCCAGCTAGTTTTTGTATTTTTAGTAGAGATGGGGTTTTGCTATTTTAGCGAGGCTGGTCTTGAACTCCTGGCCTAAAGTGATTTGACCACCTTGGCCTCCCAAAGTCCTGGGATTACAGGCATGAGTTACTGCATTTGGCCCACTTTTCTGCATTTGTCTAATTGTAGAAACTATATCTAATTTTTGAAACTATGTCTACCATCTGGCAGGGCACCATGGCTCGCACCTGTAATTTCAGCACTTTGGGAGGCAAAGATGGGCAGATCACTTGAGGTCAGGAGTTCGAGACCAGACTGACCAACGTGGTGAAAGTTCATCTCTACTAAAAATACAAAAAAATTAGCCAGGTGTGGTGGTGCATGCCTGTAGTCCCAGCTACTCAGGAGGCTGAGGCAGGAGAATTGTTTGAACACAGGAGGTGGAGGTTGCCGTGAGCCAAGATTGAGCCACTGCATTTCGTCCTGGGCGACAGAGGGAGGCTGAAAAAAAAAAAAGAAAGAAAGAAAGAAAAAGAAAGAAAGAAAGAAGGAAAGAAAGAGAAAGAAGAGAGAGAAAGAGAAACTATATCCCCGTGAAATGCTATTTAACAAATGTTTTAAAAATATTTAAGGCCGGGCGCAGTGGCTCAAGCCTGTAATCCCAGCACTTTGGGAGGCCGAGACGGGTAGATCATGAGGTCAGGAGATCAAGACCATCCTGGTAACACGGTGAAACCCCGTCTCTACTAAAAAATACAAAAAAAAACTAGCCGGGTGAGTTGGTGGGCGCCTGTAGTCCCAGCTACTCGGGAGGCTGAGGCAGGAGAATGGCATAAACCCGGGAGGCGGAGCTTGCAGTGAGCTGAGATCTGGCCACTGCACTCCAGCCCGGGTGACAGAGCGAGACTCCGTCTCAAAAAAAAAAAAAAAAAAAAAAAAAAAAATTTAAATATATATAACATAGCAGGAGTAAAAGAGGTCATCTTGAGTTTGAACTAGAATCAGATCTATGTGGACACATCTGCCACTGGTGTGCTGGGAGCAGAGGTCTCCTTTGTGAGGATGGGCACCCCAGAATGTCAGAGATGGTTACTCACAGCTGTTTCCCCAGCACCAGCAGTAGGCACTCAAAACATGTTTTTAAAACACAGTAGTGAGTGAATGACGGGGGGAGGAATTCCTGTAGGTTGAGCCTGATCCAATCAGGAACTTGGTTGGCACCAGGGAGGCAGGCAGACTAGGCGTCCCTCAGCTTTTGTCTCTCAGCCCAGCCTTTAATGTCCTGGGAGAACAGGATGTTGTAAGTAAAGACGGAAAGGCCATCATTATAACAACAAACAATCTTGCTTTTGAGCTGCACGAAGAATATGCATCACAGAAGGTAGGGAAAGTATGTTCACTGCCCTGCTTCCCTGTAGACCACCCACATTCTTTGACAAAGGGGACTTCTCTATGAAACAGAGGTGAAGCCCATTCCTTGGAGCTAAGGTGCTTGGTGAAGCAACAGTAGCAGCCAGCAGCTTAAACCTGGTTTTGAGCATGCTGGAAGCTGCTTCATTTTCACCACATAGGCACTGTTACAAAACTTCATTAGAGCACAAGACACTCTTAAAATTTTCTCCTTGTGGGGAGGATAGTGGCAGTTTCTGTCTGTGTTTCCCCCCACCCCCACTTGGTCAAGCCTAAAGCTTATTATTGAGCATCAGGAAGCAGAAGCACAATAGCAAGTGGGACTTTCCACTCCAGTCATCCTTGAGTATGAGGTCTGGAGCCTAATCCTTTCTTGTTCACTTGTACAGATTAACAATGCAATGCCCATATCGGTGTTCACAGCATTTTTGCCAAACCCCCAGCCTCTCTGGGACAGAGACCTTACTATTTGGTTCAGGTGACTACTTTCTTCACTCCTTGGTGATGTACCTGCATGAAATGTCCCCAGTTGTCATTGTTCGGCAGTCAGAAACTGAGGGAGGTGGATGTTCTCGGTCCAGTGGGTCTCTGGACATCAGTTGTCCACTTGAGGTACAGGAACAAATCTTTTTTTGTTGTTTGTTTTTAATTTTTTTGTTTTTTGTTTTTTGAGACAGAGTTTTGCTCTTGTTGCCCAGCCTGGAGTGCAGAGACACAATCTTGGCTCACTGCAACATCCGCCTCCTGGGTTCAAGCAATTCTCCTGCCTCAGCCTCCTGAGTAGCTGGGATTACAGGCGCCCACCACCACACCTGGCTAATTTTTGTATTATTAGTAGAGATGGGTTTTTACCATGTTGGCCAGGCTGGTCTCGAACTTCTGACCTTGTGATCCACCCACCTCGGCCTCCGAAAGTGCTAGGATTACAGGTGTGAGCCACCACACCCGGCCCAGAAACAAATCTTTCTTACCTCATTTTTATCTCTAGGTTATGGAAAGGGGTGATGGGGGTGGGGGAGGATCCTCTGCATTGTATTCCCTAAAAATAGGATCAACTGGGGAGACTTGCGAGCATCCCTTGGAAGTGAAGGTGGACAGAACATATCTGTCTGGGTGTCCACATACTCTCTTCAGACCATGTGATGGCTAATTTTTCTTGTCAACTTGGCTAGGCAAAGGGGGCCAGTTGTTTGGTCAACTAGTCTGGATGCCGTTAGGAAGTTATTTTGTAGATGTGATTAACATTTACAATTGGGGGACTTTAAGTAAAGCAGATTACCCTCCATGATGTGGGTGGGCCTCAGCCAATCAGTTGAAGGCCTTAGGAGCAAAAGCTGCCTTGTCTGAGGAAGAAGTCATTCTGCCTCAAAACTGACATAGAAATCCAGTCTAGATTTCCAGCCCACTGGTTTGCCCTGAAGACTTTGGGTCCAAGATTACAGTTTCAATTCTTGTCTGAATTTATATCCAAGGGGCCTGCCCTAGATTTCAGACTTGCCAGCATCCAAAATTGCATGACTCAGTCCCTTAAAATAAATCTCAATCTCTCTCTCTCTTATTGTGTCTGTTTCTCTGAAGAACCCTGACTGAAATGGACAAAGCCTCTCTCATTGACCAAACTCTGAGCCCTCTTCTCAACTAGGCCTCCTCCATGGCCTGCTGAGCCCAGTTTTAGCAAAAAATTATCCTGAGGCAGTTTATTGAGAATCCCCCCTGCCCTTGATATCTAATCAGATCTCTCTCCCCTACCCCAAGTTCCCCATAGTAATTCTCTGTCCTCTCCCTCACTGGGCCCACTGCCTATAAATCCCCACTTGTCACTGTTTGTATTTGAAGCTGAGTTCCATCTCTCTCCCTGTCTCAGTCTGTTTGGGCTGCTGTAACAAAATATCATCAACTGGAAGGCTTATAAGCAACAGAAATTTATCTCTCAGTTCAGAACGCTCAGAAGCCCCTGGTCAGGACATCAGCAGATTCAGTGTCTGGTAAGGGCCAATTTTCTGGTTCATGGATGATGCTTCCTGGCTGTGTCCTCAGATGATGGAAGGGATGAGGGGTCTCTCCCAATACCTCTTTTAGAAGAGCAGTGATCTCGTTCATGAGGGCTCTGACCTATGACATAATCATCCCTCAGAGTGCCCACCTCCTAATTCCTTCATCCTGGAAGTGAAGTTTCAACTTATGAATTTGAGGGAGACACAGACATTGAGACCATAGCACTTCCCTATTGCGATACTCTTAAATAAACTGTCTTGCCATTTTTAACAAGTGTTTGGTAAATAATTTCTCTTTAATAATACAGACCCTATACCTAAGGCCAGTAACTATAAGGACTTTATAATACTCCGGAGTCAAACTCCATTTCTCATCTGGCTGCTGCCTGTGTTCCTACAGCAATCTGAAGTACTGAAGTCAAGAACAGCACATGGGCTTTGCAGCATCTGGGGTGTAGCAAGCCGGGTGAAGGGGGAAGACTGCCTTTTACTGTGTTCCACCAGAGGATACAGAATGGGTGGCAGCTCTAAGGAATGGGAAAGCTTCTCAATCCCTTTGGTCTAAGTGGGAAAACAAAAGAGCTGGCAGCAATCTGGGGTGAGTTAGGGCCCAGGAGCTAAAGAGCAGGCCGGTTTCATGACAACGAGCTGCTTTTGTGTGTAGGATGTCTGTAGCAAGTTTATCTGCAAGACCCACAGGGACCTCAGCAATGACACATTGTGGGGTAGATTGGGAAGACAGATTAGGTAATCACAGAGCTGGAGCACCTCTCTGAGAACCAGCTGGGGCTCTGCAGGGGTGTGACAAGTGCTCATCCGGATGAGGAGCTCACAGAGACAACTGGCACATTAAACAGATTGCACTGTCGTCTTCCTGACAGCACATCTACAAAGGACCATGCTCAGCCGCCATCTTCAAGTGTGGGAGCAACTTCCCACCAAGCCCTGGGCAAGAGGCCGCAAGATCCAGGTGGGGACCTAGCCTCAGACAAGTGTCCAGTAGTGGAAACTAGTCAGAAAGCAGGTCATGGGCAGGGACAACAGGGCGGAGAAGGAGAGGCCTGAGGCTTGGTGGGTACCCCAAAAGAGGCTTGGCTTGGTACAGATCACGAGTTAAGGTCCTCCTGTCTGGTAAGGAATGGTTCCAGATATGACTGAGGCCGCTGCTTCTGAGGAGTATCATGGAGACTCCAACAGGGAAGGCCTGGGGCCGAGAGGCCAAGTCTGTCCTGTCATTTCAGCTCCCCTTCAGGGAATATGGAGATACACTAAAGGAATGTCTCTCTTTTATTGTTGAAAATGTTCCCCTTTTCCTTCAGTGACCTGCATCACTGCACAGCAATAATAATCATCATAATAAAACTACCTAAAGTTTATTGAATAATTTCCTTAGGGAAAGTACATGACACACATAATTGCATGTAAACAACCCTATAGTTCCCATTTTAAAGCTGCAAAACCCGCCGGGCACAGTGGTTCATGCCTGTAATTCAAGCACTTTAGGAAGCCGAGATGAGTGTATAATGACGTCAGGAGTTCAAGACCAGCCTGGCCAACATGATGAAACCCCATCTCTACTAAAAATACAAAAATTAGCCTGGCATGGTGGTGGGTGCCTGTAATCCCAGCTACTCGGGAGGCTGAGGCAGAGAATTGCTGGAACCTGGGAGGTGGAGATTGCAGTGAGCCGAGATCACACCACTGCACTCCAGCCTGGGCAACAGAGTGAGACTCCATCTAATAAAAAACAAAAACAAAAAAATCCTGAGGCTTATGGAGTTAGTGCCCCCAAATAACACAGTGAAAACTTAATGCTAATGTAGACAATCTGAGTCAATACTTAACCACCATGTTATTATCTTAGCATAAAATCTCATTCTAAAGTATGCTGACCTGACCACATCTCAGGTATACTGAGATTACTGACAATAGCTTTAGGACCAAATGACCAGGAGCCTAAATTTGTCTCTGCTGTTTCCTGGCTGAGTGACCTCAATATGCACTGCTTATTGGCAATAAGAGTCAGATTCTTCATCTGTAAAATGAGGATGGCAATGTATGTAGTATGTAGTAATCATACAACATGATTACTTTCTGGTTTGAAACCCATCTTGAAGCCATGTCTGAGATGTGGTCAGGTGTCGGCCCCATTCTGTTCATTGGGACCTTACCACACACAAGGGGATCTCTAGGTTGGCATAGTCATTTCCTCAGGACATTACCAGCCTGAGTCCTCATCTTCTGGAACAGTCTCACTTTCTCCCACTGAGTAAGAATGTAGATATTTGTATTCTCTTTCTAGAAGCAAGAAGACCTCCTCTGAAGGGTGAAGAGGAGGTACGGAGACATCAGTATCACCTGGATTCAAAGAAGAGAACCGATCATAATAAATTAGAAAACAATTTGCATTACTGCTTCAAATACTCTTTAGGTTGATAGTCTACAGTGTTGTGGACTTTTTGGAAATAGTAGTTTCCAAAGTGTAAGGAGTTGGGCTTTGGAGTGAAAGATCTATAATTAAATTTTTTTCCCACTGCTGATTAGCTGGGTGGCCTTCAGCGAGTTACTTAAATTCTCTATGCCTCAGGTTCTTTGTCAGTAGGGAAAATGCTGCATGGGGTTGTGACTGAAAACAAAATGATGCTTATAAAGCAACTATCCTGGTGATGAACACAGAATGCAAGTTCTATCAATGTCCATTCTTTTCTTCTTCATTGTTAAAAAGGTCTATATGTGTAAAGACAGCTCACATCAGGCTAGAAGGCCTTGGTTGATTGAAGTTTCATTTCATTTTAAGAGATTTCTTGTTCTTGGGGATCTCCAACTCTGCTAGAAAGCTGATGAGTGCACATGCTGCTGGTGGGCTTAAGTCAGAGCCCTTCTAAGGGGACCAGTGGGATCATGCAGCACTAGGACTAGGACAGCACCGGCTCCCCGGGTTTTCCTGTTCCAATTCTGTGGCACAACTTCTGGCCATGGTGCTGAAAGACACTTTTCTTGATTTCCTAACTACTTTCCCTTCTCTCCACTTCCTTCAGTCACAGAGTGGCTCATGGTCTTGTGGGCAGCCTGGGCTGACCCCTGGTGAGTCCCCATAGATAAGCTTCACAGCTCTTCACTGGAGTCTTTTGCCCAACATAGGAAGACGATGAATCGAGGTTGGAAAATAGGAGACAGGTCAGTTCCAACAATTTCTGATTCAGTTCATTCTAATGAACAGCTCCCTGCTCAGAAAGGTAATAACAACACTGATAATTAACATTCATTTAGTCCCTACTGCTTTGCCTGTATTATTAAATTAAGTAATGATATCTTATAAGCAACTCTGGCCTGATACATAGTAAGTACTTATAACTGTTGTTTTGCTATTGTTATTTTCATTTAATTCTCTCAAATCTCTGATAAGCAGAAATTGCCATCCTCATTTTACAGATGAAGAATCTGACACTTACTGCCAATAAGCAGTACCTGTTGAGGTCACTCAGCCAGGAAACAGCAGAGGCAAAATTAGGCTCCTGGTCATTTGGTCCTAAAGCTATTGTCAAAACATTACACTACATCTGAAGATCCTTCTGGCCAACTAGGCAGAGGTATGATTACTTGACCCAATCTGTTTCTTCTGAGCTCAATTCAGTGGTGCTTTGGGGCTCATATAAGCTTGCAAGAACCAACTGTGGGCATTTCTTCCCAACTCTGTGTTGGTAGTATGATGTCAACCAGTGGGAATATTTGCACCACACAACTAGGTAAACACTGCAAATTAGGGCTTTCTAAATTTTTCTAGATATATGGCTTAGCAGTACTTAACTAGCCCAGATTATTAAAATAAGGCATGGGTAATATCAAGGACTATCATATATGCCTGTGGATTTTAGTCTATGGTTTTCTGACTACATATATACCATGAGAGAGAAATGGGATTCAACACAATTGGTGTTATTTTTTTCTGCATAGCAAATTACTCTGAAATTTAGTGGCTTAAACAACAATAAATATGTATTGTATCTCAGAGTTTCTTCAGGCCAGGAATTTGGAAGACATTTAGTTGGCTCTGTTTGGTGGTTCTGGCTTGAAGTCTCTTATGAAATAGAGGCAAAATGCCAGCTGGACCTCCAGTCACCTGAACAAAGTTGTGCCACTCACATGGTCGGCAAATTCATGGTGGCTGTTGTCAGGAAGCCTGAAGTCCTGATCACATGGACTTCACAGAGCGCCACTTGAATGTTTTCACAACTTGGCAGCAACCTTCTCCAGCGTGAATAATCTGAGAGAGCAAGGTAAAAGCTGCAATGTCTTTTATGAACATCAAATTCTACCATTTCCACAATATCCTACTGGTCACACATCAGCCCTATTCTATGCAAGAGATAACTACACAAGGGCATGAATAGCAGGAGATGAGAATCATTTGAGGAATCTTGAAAGCTGACTACCATGATTGTACAGAGAAATTGTGATTCCTTCATCCTTCAGGGCTGACAGCAAATAATTTTCTCCTAAATCCCATGCCACTTGCCTGATGGCTGTAGCGCAAAGGTTTTTCTAAGCAATGAAGAATGATGGCTATTGGATAAGAAAACAAATGACAGTGTCTACTCCAACATTATAGACTCCCCAGATAAGAAACTCTTCTTGTACTCACCATACAATTAGCCTGTACATGTTTGCTCCCAGTTTATTAACCAGAATAAATTCCTCTTGTGTCTTTTTTGCTTGGTTTGTACAAGCCATCTTTGTGTCTCTCTCATTGAATAGACAGCCTTTTCAGGGGGTGGGGCTGAGACCAAGAATTAATCTCTGGGCAGTGAGTAAGGGGGAAAATGAAGCTAATATGGAAAAGAAAGTTAGGTTCTTTGGCTCTGAGAAGATAAGGGCAGATGATGCCTCTATCCCAATTGGCCTGATCACAGGTGCATTATTCTGAAGCTGCTGCTCGCTGAGTTAATGTCCAGGCTAAAGGAGAATGTGTGTGACTGGCCTAAAGGCAATTGTCTTTGGAAGTATTTGAAACGTTTTCAGTACAGTGTACAGTGAAGGAAAGGAAAGAGGGGAAAGCAGTTTTACAACGAAAAGTGTTTATGATTATTAACATTTGATTTCTTCATAATTTAAATGGTGTAGTAAGTTCAAAAAAAGAAAAATATTGTTGCCTTGACTTAGCAGATTGCGTTTTTCACTCAAAACTTTAGTATGAAGAGCTCAGAATAGTAACTAGTTAACACATCTTCACCTTGTAAAAATGTTTGGATACAGCAAACACTACGAACTGTCATCCTTATTCCTTTTAACCTCCAAATTGAATGCATAAATCCACGGGTTCTCAAATAGAAAACATATTTTTCTTATAACTGAGATAGCTGAGTCTGGGATAAAATGCCTTGACTGTAGCATTTCTTATTAATTAGATTAATTGTTGGGTCCACCTATAACGTGTGTTTTGTGTAGAAAATCACACCAAGCCCAACGCGTGCCAGACTTACTTGAGCCATTCGTGATGGAATAACCAGACAAGCAGATTAAAGAACTACTCAGACAGTGGTATCTAGACTTCTGAAAGATACATGATGAATGCCTTATTACCACTAGGACAAAAGTGAGGAATGGAGGCTGGATATTTTAGAGAGAGTCATAATTGGTTTTGGTTGTCTTGAAGGGGTCCCAAATGACAATCTCTGTTGACCTGAAATGAGTTTCCCTTTCTTCCTCCTAGAAGCTGTTAATATATTCTTGTCAAAATTCTTACCTGTAATAGTCAGGGTTTGATTAGAGAAGCAAACCACTGGGATATTACATATGCTAGTGATTTGTTAGTAGAATTTGACCTTACATAGGCTGGTAAGATATTTAACCACCTTAGAAGCTGGTTAAATAGTCTCTATAGGGCTGTCATCTTCATATCTGTTGCTGAACCATGAAGTCCTCAGGGCAGGCTGGGAAGGGAAGGGAAGATGATTGCAAAGTGGAAGAGAGCAAGGACAAGCTGGAGGTGACAAACATGAGCTGAAATGAACACAGAAGGACTGGAACCCATGTTACTATTGCACTGCCTCCAATTTTAAATATACGGTGTCTTGTAAATAAAGCTGGTGCTTTTCTTCATGCAGATGAACACATATCTTACCCATGAATGGAGAAGCTGAAGTACAAATTCAGGGGAGAATGGAGCAGCTGCAAGCCTGGCTGGTGTCCCATGCCAATGAGGGGACCCAGTAGATAAGTAACAAGGTGCATGAGCTGCCTGGTGCCCTTGCATAGGCTTTTCAAGTGTTAGAAAAATGTCTCCATGCCTTGCAATTTGTCTCTTGTGGCCAAGCCTAACCGGAAACAAACAGGGAAGGGATTCTAGGAAACCTGCTTCCACCTAGGCAAGCTGATGTGTTACTAAGCCACTACACCACTTCGCAGGCTAAAGCATTAGGTTCATGGTGCAAAGTCCTGCTATTCATTCTATCAGCTGTCCATAAATCTGATGTCTTCAGCATCCAATATCTGCGACTCTTGTTTCCTTGACGTCCTTATTACCAGTGAACTCCTTGTCCACTCTACCTCACCCATGACTTGCATAGTCATCCTTGACCTTGTGTCCGCTCCAAGATGGTCTGCCTTCATAGTCTAATTAGAATTTCATTCTCTCTGACTGCTCCTTTACAACCAGCTTGCATGCTCACATACCCACTCTGTGTTTTTACTTCATTAGGATTTCTAGTCTGTTGACTCTTTTGCTTTCATCCAAAGCATCACCTCTTTCTCTTCATTATACTGCTCAGAAGGACTAGATTCTCAACACTGTCACTTTAATGGCCCCAAATCTTATCTTTTGTTTTTTTTCTCATGGTCATCAACAAAACCCCACCTCTGGATGAACCCAAATAGTTTCCTCTCAAGGCCTTACCTGAGCAGCCAAGAGGTGCTAGAGGAACTTCAACAACAGGACTATAGTCACCTACCTCAAATGATCATGGTTACTGTCCCAAGCTTCTCCTACTATACTCTCCAGTCAACTTATATTTTTATATGAAACAAAATCTATAATTTTATTAATTTATATATGGAAAAACAATTATAGATACACATGCAGCTGTAAGAAATAATACAGAGATCCAAACCGGGTGCGGTGGCTCATGCCTGCAATCCCAGCATTTTGGGAGGCCGAGGTGGGCGAATCACTTGAAGTCGGGAGATCGAGATCATCCTGGCCAACATGGTAAAACCCCGTCTCTATTAAAAATACAAAAACTAGCCAAACGTGATGGTACGTGCCTGTAGTCCCAGCTACGTGGGATGCTGAGGCAGGAGAAAGGCCTGAATCCAGGAGGCAGAGGTTGCAGTGAGCCGAGATGGAACCATTGCACTTCAGCCTGGGTGACAGAGCAAAATTGTCTCAAAAAAAAAGAAAGAAAAATAATACAGAGATCCTTTGCATAGCTTTCCCAGTTTCCTCCAGCGGTAATATTTTGCAGAATTATAGCATAATATGACAACAAGAATACTAACATTGATATAACTCACTGTTCTTATGCCAATTTCTATTTTTCTTGTCCTCATTTGTGTGTGTGTTTATAAATTCTATACAATTTTATCACCTGTGTAGGTTCGTGTATTCTTTATCGTAACAAAGATACTAAACAACTGTAACAGCACAAGGATTCGTCATGTATTCTTTTATAGTCACCCCCACCTTCCTCGCACCCCCGCCCCATCCCTAACTCCAGAAAAATCCTAATCTGTCTTCCATTTCTAAAATTTTGTCATTTCACAAATGTTATATAGATGGGCTCATTCAGTGTGTAACCTTTTGTTACAGGGATTTTTTTCTCAGTATAAGTTTCTGGAGATTCATCCAGATAGTTGTGTACACCAAGAGTTCATTCTTTTTGATTACTGAATAGTATTCCATGTACGTACATACTACAGTTTGTTTAATCATTCACCTTTTGAAGGAGAGCTATGTTTATTCCACTGTGGGGCAAAAAGCTGGGTATATCAACATTTGGGTATAGGTTTTTTGTGTGAACAAAAGCCTTCATTTCTCTGGAATAAATGTCCGGAGGTGTACTAGGTGGTATGGTAGTTGCACGTTCAGTTTTTAAGAAAACTACCAAGCTGTCTTTCAGAGTGGCTGTACCATTTTACATGCCCAGCAGCAATGTGTCAGTGGTGAATTTTCCGCAATTCTCACTGGCATTGATGTTGTCTCTGTATTTATTTATTTGTTTATAATGACGGGGTCTCACTATGTTGCCCAGGCTGGTCTCAAACTCCTGTGCTCAAGTCATCCTTCTGCTTCAGCCTCCTAAAATTTTGAGATTACAGGCATGAGCCAACATGTGTGGCCTGTTTTAAATTTCAGTCATTTTGATAGCTATGTGAGGTTATCTCATTCTGGTTTTCATTTGCATTTTCTTAGTGGGTAATAAGGTTGAACATCTTTTCATGTGCTTATTTGCCATCTGTATATTCTCTTCAGTACAATATCTCTACATATATTTGCCCACTTTGAGTTGCATTATTTTTTAACTGTTGAGTCTTGAGGTTCTTTATATACTCTAGACAGTAGCACTTTGTCAGACATCGTTTCCAAATATTTTCTTCCATTCTGGAGCTTTTCTTTTCATCGTCATAACAGAGTCCTTTTGCAGATCGAAAGTTTTTAATTTTATGAAGAGAAATTTATCAGGTTTTCCTTTTATGACTTGTCCTTTTGATATCAATTCTAAGAACACTCTGCCTGGCCCTCTATTCTGTAGATTTTCTCCCAAGTTTTTTACTAAAAGTTGTATAGTTTTACATTTTATATCTATATCCGTGATCTATTTTGAGTTAATTTTTGTGTAAGATGTAGGACATATGTCAGGTTTCTTTTTGTTTGTTGTTTATTTGTTTTTGTCTGTGGATGTCCAATTGTATCATTCGTTGGAAGATTATCCTTCTGTTGAATTGCTTCTGCACCATTGTCAAAATCAGTTAGGTATGTTGGTATGGGTTTGTTTCTGGGTTCTCTGTGCTGTTCCACTGATCTGTGTGACTATCCTTCCACCAAATTACATAGTTTTGGTTACTGTAGCTCTGTGTATTAAAATCGAATAGACAGATTTCTCCTTCTTTATTTTTCTTTTCCAAAAACTTTAAAGTAATCTTGCTTTTTTGCCTTTGTTATGAATTTGAGAATAATCTATAGCTACAAACATTTTGCTAGGATTTTAATAGTCATTGCTTTCTGCCTGTATATCAATTTGGGGAGAATTAATATTTAACAGTGCTGAGTAGTCCAGTTCATGAACATGATGCGTCTTTCTGTGCATCCGGATATTCTTTGATTTCTTTCATCAGCATTGCATAGTTTTCAGTATGCAAATCCTGCATATGTTATTTTATATTTGCACCTAAGTATTTAATTTTCTTTGAGCAATTGTAAGCTGTATTGTATTCTAATTTTCAGTTTCCATGTGTTGCTAGTATACAGAAAAAATTTGCTTTTTAGATGTTTATCCTGCAGCCTGCATTGATGATGAATTAATTCTGGGAGCTTATTTGTAGATGCCTTGGGATTTTCTATGCAGACAATCATGTCATCTGCAAATTGAAGCAGTTTGATTTCTTCCTTTCTAACCTGTATGCACTTTATTTCCTTTTCTTGCCTTAATTGCACTAGCTAGAAATTCTAGCACTATGTTGAATAAGATTGGCAAGAGCAGAGCAGACAGCTTGCTTTGCTCCTGATCTCAGGAGGAAAGAATTCAGTTTTTCACCATTAAATATGTTAGCTATAAGTTTTTGTAGATTTTGTATCAAGTTAAAGAAGTTCTCCTCTATTCTTATATTTCTGAGAGTTTTTGCTATGAATGGGGTGTTGAATTTTGTCAAGTACCTTTTCTATATCTATTGATATGATCATGGGATTTTAAATTATTTAGTATGTTAGTATGGTGGGTTACAATGATAAATTTTCCCATTTTAAAATTAGCCTTGTATCCCTGGGAATAAACCCTATTTGATCATGGTATATAATCCTTTTTGTAAGTTGTTAATTTCTATTTTATGATATTCTGTTGAAGGTTTTTGCATCTATATTCTTGAGAGATATTGGTCTGTAGTTTTATTTTCTTGTCATGTCTGGTTTGGGTATCAAGTTAATACTAACTTCATAAAATGAATTGAGAAGTGTTTCCTCTGCTTCCATTTTCTAGACAATATTGCATAGAATGGGTATTCATTCTTCTTTAAACATTTGATGGAATTCTCCAATAAAATCATCCGGGTCTGGAATTTCTTTTTTTAGAGTTTTGAAATTATAAATTCATTTTACTTATTAGTTGTTGGGCTATTTAGTTACTTATGTTTTTATTTTTTATTTTTTTTTAGATGGAATGTTGCTCTGTCACCCATGCTGGAGTGTAGTAACATGATCTCAGCTCACTGCAACTTCCGCCTACCAAGTTCAAACGATTCTCGTGTCTCAACGTCCCTAGTAGCTGAGATTACAGGCACGCGCCACAACACCAGGCTAAAAGGCTACTTATCTGTTTCATATTGGGTGAACTGTGGTAGTTTGTGCTTTTTTGAGGGATTGATCTATTTCATCTAGGCTCGGAGATTTATGAGTGTAGATTGTAGTATTTCCATATTATCCTTTTGCTGTCTGCAGGATCTATAGAGACATCCCAGTTTCATTCTTGATATTTGAGATTTTAGTCTTCTCTCTTTTATTCTTTGTCATTCTTACAAGAGTTTTGTGAATTTACCTTTTCAAAAAAAAAAAAAAAAAAGCTCTTTGTTTTACTGGTTTTCTGTAGTTTTGTGTTTTTAATTCAAGTGATTTTGCTGTTATTTATTTATATATTTATTTATTTTTGAGACAGAGTTTCCCTCTTGTCACCCAGGCTGGAGTGCAATGGCAATCTTGGTTCACTGCAACCTCTGCCTCCTGGGTTCAAGCGATTCTCCTGCCTTAGCCTCTGGAGTAGCTGAGATTACAGGTGTGCACTACCATGCCTGGCTAAATTTTCTTGTATTATTAGTTGAGATGGGGTTTCACCATGTTGACCAGGTTGGTCTCAAACTCCTGTCCTCAGGTCATCCAACCGCCTTGGCCTCCCAAAGTGCTGGGATTATAGGCGTGAGCCACCGCGTCCAGTCAATTTTGTTATCTTTATTATTTGCTTTATTCTGCTTGCTTTGGGCTTATTTTGCTCTTCTTTTGTAGATTCTTGAGGTGGGAGCTTAGACAATTGAGTTGAAATCTTTTCTCTTTTCTAATGAATGTATTTAGTGCTATTAATTTCCCTTTCAGCACTACTGTAGCTGTGCCTCATGCATTTTCATATGTTATATTTTTAAATTTTCATTCAGTTAAAGGCATTTTAAAAATTTCCCTTGATGCTTTCCCTTTCACTCGTGAATCATTTAAAAGTATTTTGTTTAGTTTGCAAGTATGGGAAGATTTTCCTGTTATCTTTCTGTTGTTGATTTCTATTTTGGTTCATTGTGATTAGAGAACATACTCTATATCATTTCAGTTATTTTAAATTTTTTGGCTGGGTGTGGTGGCTCACACCTGTAATCCCAGCACTTTGGGAGGCCAAGACTAGCCTGGCCAACCTGGCGAAACCCTGTCTCTACTAAAAATACAAAAATTAGCTGGGCGTGGTGGCACATGCCTGTAATCCCAGCTACTAGGGAGGCTGAGGCATGAGATTTGCTTGAGCTTGGGAGGTGGAGGTTGCAGTGAGCTGAGATCATGCCACTATACTCCATGACACAAGATATTACCTATCATGGTATATGTTTTATGGGCATTTGAAAAGTATGTGTATTCTGCTACTGATGAGTGGAACTTTCTATAAATGTTGATTAGAAACTGTTCCTTGATGGTGTGTTGAGTTCTTTGTACATCCTTGCTTATTTTCTGCCTAGTTGTTCTCACAATTATTGAGAGGGAGTTATTGAAGTTTCCATTGTTCAATTCTGCTTTCAATTCCATCACTTTTTGCTTCACATATTTTTCAGTTCTGGCATTTGGTGCACACACATTCAGAATTATTAAGTCTTCTTGGAGGATTTCCACTTTATCATATATAGGGTTCTTCTCTCTCTTTGGCAATTTTCTTTGCTCTGACATCTACTTTGTCTGACATTAGTGTAGCTGCTCCTGCTTTATTTTGTTTAACATTTCTTCTCTCCCCTCCATTATGCTGTTGAGCCCATCCAGAGTTTTTTCTTTATATAATCTATTTCCTAGATGAGTTTTTCTAGTTCTTTTCATTTGTTTCATGCACGTTCCAAATTTTTTGTTAAAAAAATATTGGCCGGGTGCAGTGGCTTACACCTGTAATCCCAACACTTTGGGAGGTCAAGGCAGGCCAACTGCTTGAGGCCAGGAGTTTGAGACCAGCCTGGCCAACATGGTGAAACCCCCACTCTACTAAAAATACAAAAAATTAGCTGGGCGTGGTGGTGCGTGCCTGTAATCACAGCTAATCGGGAGGCTGAGGCTCGAGGATTGCCTGAACCCGGGAGGTGGTGGCTGCAGTGAGCTGAGACTGGGCCACTGCACTCCAGCCAGGGCAACAGAGCGAGACTCTGTCTCAAAACACACACACACACAAACTATATATATATAATAAATATATATATTATATAAGGGCTGCTTTGAAGCATATATTATATATATTATATATGGGCTGGTTTGAAGTCTTTGTCAGATAATCCTAATCAATTTCTCATCTTAGCACTGGCATCTATAATTGTTTGTTTTTCATCTAGTTTGAGATCTTCCTGGTTCTTCACATGATGAGTAATTTTCACTTGCAATCTGGATATTTTCCTATAATATGAGCCTGTGGATCTTATTGAAACTTTCTGTTTTAGCTGATATTCCCTGGCACTTTTCTGGCAAGGGAAGGAGGGATCACCTCTTTGTTACTTCCAGGTAGAAGTAGAAGTCCAGGTTCTCCACCTGGCCTCTGTTGACATCTGAGGTTGGGGGAGGGCCCCTCATTACTGCCAGATGGAAGTGGAAGTCCAGGTTGCCCATGTGGTCTCCACTGACAATTTGGGGTGGGCTCATTACTGATTATTGAGAATAAAAGTCTCAGTTCCCTACTTAGACTTACCTGACACCATCTCAAAAGGGGTCTTTGTTGCCTTTTTACAGCCCTGCCAAAGTGGAAGTCTAGGCTCCTCATTCAACCTTTGTTGGGCTGGTGGGGATGGGGGCCATGGTCTTTTCCAAGGAGTTTTGCTGGAGTGGGACAGCTATTGCCTAAAGGCTGCCCCTTTCCCATTTATTTGGCTAAACAGCCCTTTTATTGGGACTGTATTTTTTTTTTTTTTTTTGCTACATTAATTATCTTGACTGAGCCACTGACTTCTTCTTTAGTTTCAAATCTTGGATAAATGAGGCAAAAAGAAAACCTAGAGAACTCATCACTGTGTCATTCTCCCATCTTGAGATCTCTAGGCAGCTTTTCCTTCTCTGCGTCTTTCAGTTTCCTGTATTTGTTTTATACATAAAATATTGAGGGTGTTTAGTGTCTCTTAGCAGGAAGAATAGAAAAGCATTCCTCTATTTCGTTTTCCTGGAAGCAGTTCTCTCATTGTGGTTTTAATCTGCATTTCTCTAATGCCAAATGATGTTGAACATCTCTTCTTGTGCTTATGTGACATCTGCAATTCTCTTCCGTGAAATTCAACTATTGTCTTAAGCTCTTATTCTCTCCACCTTCTGATCATCTTAATTCCTGCTTTGTTAACAGCAGATTTTCCTCTTCTCAAAGAAAATTGAAGTCATCAAATGGGAATTTCCTCAAATTTCTAACACCAATCCTACAAATGAATCAAAATTTGCCCCCTTCAGCCTTTCTCTCCTGCTGCCTGGGGTCCTACCCTCTTTCTCTTCTCAGAACCCTATGCCATTAATTATTGCTTATCTTTCCCATATATTCAATTACTTCTCAATCAACCTTTCCCAAGAACATTTAAATCTGCTCAAGCTTCACTTTGTTAAACAAAAGCACACAGGACCTCCCCTCTGTTGTGTTATTTTGTTTCTCTCTTCTATCTCAGTCAAAATTTCTCAAAACAAACACTTCATTTCTATGAAAAAAAATTTTTTAAATAGAGTCAGTGTCTTACTATGTTGCTTAGGCTGGTCTCAAACTCCTGGTCTCCAACGATCCTCCCGCTGCAGCCCAAAGTGCTGGAATTACAGGTGTGTGCCTCCATGCCTGGCAAAACAAGCACTTATCTTTCCAGTCTGGTTTCTGTTCTCTTCCCCCCCACTGAAACACCTCTTGCTCAGGTCAATGAAGGCCACGAAATCACCAAATCCGGAGGGCATTCATCCACCCTTACTTTACTTGACCATTCTTTTTTTCTTGAAATACCCTCTTCCTTATACTTTGGGAAACTCTCACTCCACGTTTTCTTCCTGGTGCTGTGGATACTCATTCTGGTCCCCCTTGCAGACGCTTCCTCCCCACCAGGCTATTCAGTATAGTGGATTCCTCAAGGCTTAGTCAGGCTCTTTTCTGTCTTCCATCTAAAACCGCTCCCTGGGAAACCTCATCCACCACCAACACTTCAGTTACCAACTCCATAGCAAAGACTTGCACATCTATATCCCCACCCAGACTTCTCTGAGCTGCAAACTCTCATATTCAATCCCCTTCTCTAAATCTCCACTTGGCTGTCACAAAGACACATCAGCCAAAACAATGCCAGACAGAACTCATGCCCTTCCCCCATAAACCCAGTCATCTTCTGTTGCTCTTTTCTCCATTTCCACTGCCACCACCATGGTCCAAGCCATCACCATCTTTCACCTGGATGTCCATAAATAGCCTCAACTGGACTCCCTACATCCCCTCCACCTAGACGGATGGATGGTTATTTGTACCACAATGCCAAAATATAAACTGGATTATATCAGCTTCTGCTTAAACCCTTTTAATACCTCCAATTGCATTTAGCATCAAGCCCCAAATCTTTTTTTTTTTTTCTTTTTTTTTCTGAGACAAGTTCTCTCTCCGTCACCCAGTCTGGAGCACAGTGGTACAATAATAGCTCGCTACAGCCTCGAACTCCTGGGCTTAAGCAATCCATCTGCCTTGGCCTCTTAAAGTGCTGAGGTTACAGGTGTGCATCACCGTGCCCACCTAATTTTTAAAATTTATTATTTGTAAATATAGAGTCTTGCTATGTTGCCCAAGCTAGTCTCGAACTCCTGGGCTCAAGGGATCCTCCTGCCTTGCCCTCCCAAAGTGCTGGGATTACAGACTTAAGCCACTGCACCCGGTCAGCCCCAAATCCTCAACCTGGTCTGTAAGGGTTTCTGTGTTCTGGACCCTGTCTCTTGTCTAGTCTCATGTCATATCATTCCCTCCCTTTCATTTATCAGTTAAGTTCCGTGGCCTTCAATTAGTGCCTTTACCCTCATCTCAAAAACATCCCAACTAAAAGGGTGCGATTTTCTCAAACCTCAGCAATATGAAGGTCCAGAAAGCCAGAGGGGAAGCCACCTCCTGTTCTAAATGTGAACATTCTCTGCTTCAGGACTTTGAGTTACGATTCCGCTCCACCCAGCCCTGCCCATTTCCAAATCTGTCCTTCATCCATCCACTTGGAGACTTCCACCACTGCCTTTAAATTGTTTCTGTCTTCTGTCTCCTATTCAGATGAATACATTCCTAATGGATACTGGCATTGGGCCACGACATCCTTACCAGCATTGCTTCTGTGGTTCTTTTATGCTGAAGCATAGTGCTTGGTCACTATGCTTCCATGCTACAAGTCACAGAATAATGCCCCTTACACTCTGGCATTCAGCCTCTAGTAGCCCCCTTCCTTACGTCCCCATGACCAGCCTTTCCCACCCAGCTCTGAACTTGAACATAGGGAAAATAGGAGAATTTTTGTGCAAGATGTCTGTTAGAAATTGATTTTAAAATGGCAATAAAAAATGTATTTAGGTGTAGAAGAAGCTTCTACTGAAAAATAGGTGAACAGATGGGGCTAGGGGATTTTGTGATTATTACGTAAAGCCTGTATAGAGGAGAGGAAGGCACTGGGAAGGAGTATCAGGATGTGATGTAGGACCATTCTGCTCTGCTGAGACATTAGTTTCTAAAGTAATTGTGCATGTACTATGCTTCAGGGCCTTGAGAGTTAAGAAGGGGAGAACTTGTGTTACCTCCTCAGGGAAGCCTTTCTGGATCCCTCCTGCTACTTTTGAGTTTCATCTTTTCTGAGTTCCCATTGCACTTTCCATTAATTAATTAAATTTATTATTAATTTTTATTAAGATATAATTTATATACCCTAGAATTCATTCTTTTAAAATGTACAATTCAGTGGTTTTCAGTATATTCAAAAAGTTATAAAATCATCACCACTATTTAATTTCAGAATGTTTTCAATATCCCCAAAATAAGCCTCATACCTAGTAGCAATCACCTCTCAAACTCCTGTTCTCCCAGCCCCTGGCAACCACTAACTTACTTTCTGTCTCTATAAATTTTCCTATTCCGGAGAGTTTGTATAAATGAAATAATTCAACGTGTGATCTTTTGTGTCTGGCTTGTTTCAATGTTTATTCATATTGCAACATGCATCAGCACTTTTTTTTATGACTGAATAGTATTTCCTTGTATGGATAAGTTACATTTTGCTTATTCATTCATCAGTTGATTGACATTTGGGTTGTTCCCACATTTTGTCTAACGTAAATAATGTTGCTATGAATACTGGTATACAATATTTTGTGTAGAAATATGTTTTCAATTATCTTGGGCATGTACCTAGAAGTAGAATTGCTAAGCACATGATAATTGTATTTTTAATTTTTCGAGGAACTTGCAAATTGTTTTCCAAAATGCTGTACCATTTAACATTCTTACTAGCAATGTATAAAGTTTCCAGTGCCTTCACATCCTTGCCAACACTTGTTATTATTAACCTTTTGTATTTCAGCCATTCTAGTAGATATGAAATGACATCTCATTATGGTTCTGATTTGCATTTCTCTAATAACTAACGAAGTTGAGGATTTTTCATGAGCTTATTGGTCACTTGTGTAACCATTTGGAGAAATATCTATATAAATGCTTAGACCGTTAAAAAATCAGTTATTTGTCCTTTTACTGTTGAACTATAAGAGTTTTAAAATACATTCTGAATACTAGTGCCTTATAAGATATATAATTTGCAAATGTTTCCCCCAGTCTGTGGACTGTATTTTCATGTTCTTGAGCATTTTTTGAAGCACAAATGTTCTTAATTTTGAAAAAGTCCAGTTTAGCCATTTTTATTATTGTTTGGCTTGTGCTTTTCTTACTCTATGTAAGCAACCACTGCCTAATCCAAGGTTATTAATATTTATGCCTATGTTTTCTTCTAGAGTTTTATCAATTTAGCCTCAGTTTTCTCACATATGCAATGCAGATAGTAAAACTTAAGATCATAATACTGTCATCTTAGTATTGTTCAGAGGCTTGGATATGTTGACACATGGAAAGCCCATAATAAAGGGTTAGACTCTGCTGTTTCATAATTATGAGTGTTTGTTCTTCTTACCTTCCTAACTTCAAGGAGTCCTTTAATTACTTCCTGTTTAACTTGAGCAAGAGTTGGCAAATACACCTGCTAACAGCAACTGATAAACAATGGTATCTGTGGCTTTCTAATGCCTGAGCTTCTACAAAGACCTTCTTTAAACCCAAGTAGGCTGAACAACAAGGTGCTCTATCCATGGGGCTCATGCACTAACATCACTGTGAACAGAGAACACCTGCTGTCTGTGGTACTGGCCAGCTGTGAAGAGAGGGAAAGTGAGGCTGTTTTCCTGGAGTAGTTGTGGCATTAGAACTGGGGGAAGGCAGGCAATCTCAGAACTTACCTAAAAAGAGATGCAACCCACAGACTCCTAGAAAGCAAAGCAGAGTGGATTGCAGATTTCTAAGATGGTAGTCATGGGAGAGGAGGCTTATCCCCATTCACCATCTTAAACATTTGATAGGAGAAGTTATGCTGGGATTTCTTTAGTTTATTTATATTTCCTGGTGTGTGTGTGTGTTTTCTCAAAGAAAATGCTTTAGTTTTTTGGGGGTGGGGGTTGCGGGGGGAGATGAAGTCTTGCTCTGTTGCCAGGCTGGAGTGCAGTGGCACAATCTTGGTCACTACAACCTCCACCTCCCAGGTTCAAGCGATTCTCCTGCCTCAGCCTGCCAAGTAGCTGGAATTACAGGCACTGCCACCATTCCTGGCTAATTTTTGTATTTTTAATGGAGATGGGTTTTTATCATGTTGGCTAGGCTGGTCTTGAACTCCTGACCTCAAGTGATCCGCCTGCCTCGGCCTCCCAAAGTGCTGGGATTACAGGCGTGAGCCACCATGCCCAGTTGAAGTGTAAGGCACCTGCTTCCAGCCGGAATTGAACCAGTGACCTAAGGATTGCTTCAGTTTTTTAAAAAAAGTTTGAAAACAACTGATATAATCCAACCCATCATAAATGAAAATGCAGCCCAGAAAAATTCAGTGACTCACCCAAAGTCACACAGGAAGGGAGCAGCAAAGCTGGAACTCCCAAGTAGGTGTCTGTTCTGACCAGGAGACCAAGATTCTTTCTATCTCACCTGCTGCCTCCCTGTTAAGTCACCTCCCACAGCATCTGAAAAATTCTTAGCATGTGCTGACTTGAGTCATAGAATATCTTTGGTCGTAGATATATTGTCTCCAGGAATAGAGTTATCCGATCATAGATGTTTGGATCTGCAGGGGGTGGGGACTAGATTTAGGATCAAGAGGATAGATTCCAAACTTAGGTTCTGATGTATCTGGGGTGCCAGTTAACCTGTGCACATCTCACCTTTTTCATCTGAAAAATGGGATTCTAAATTATCTTCCTGTTACCTTTCTTTCATTGTTCTGAGGATCGCTCAAACAAAAGATATGAACAAGATGTTTAATTGTAATATCTTCATTTATTCCTTTAGTAGCAGAATATTGATGCTCATGGCTTTATTTGGTTTAGAGAATCACTAGTTCTAACCTTCTCATCACGGGGTTTTTCTTCTGATTCCCGAGCTGTCAGGGAGAGGCTGTGCTAGTGGCTGAAAGTTTGTCACTCTGTCCCACACCTAGAGGATGCCAGGTGATGTGGGTGACTCCACCCAGGACAACTCCCTTCAGCTCTTACTCATATTTCCAGATGCTCACTAGACTCAAATACCTGAGTATCTAAGAGGCATCTGTATTTACTCTCCCCCAAGCCTGATTTGTCTTCCTCATCTTGGTATATGGCACCTCCAAAACCCTAGGTCCCATCCTTATGTACTCCCATGTCCTCGATTCTCACCTCATTTACAAATGGAAATGGAAATTTTCTCTTCAGCATCCATTCTGCCCTCCCCCACTACTCAGCAACTATATCATTTGTGTAGGACTGACTACACCCCTACCTTTATTGGTGCAAGCAAATTAAAATAATTTCACCCCCTTACCTATGGTGATGGTTTCCAGTAAACCCCATCTAAGCTAAGCTAATCATTCCATTGGCAGCTGGGGATTAATGGGAGTATTAAGCCAACTATCATGTTAATTATCCTGGAAACAGGGATTTGTTTAGAAGTAATCCAATCAAGCCCCAACTCAAGATTTTTGTTTTATGGTTATTGGGAATGATACTTGCTTCCTCCTATATGTGAACAGAACTAACTCACAATCATGTACGTATATTGTTCTTGGAGCCATCTTGCAGTTATTAATAAAGTTAGCATAAGAATAAATGGACACATAGAGAGTGGGAGAGAGAAAGGGTAGGCCTGACAATCACAGAAAAATAAACCTGGAGACCTGATCAAACCTTGCCTGAAGCCTCCACTCTTCCACTTTTCATTTGTGTGAATCTGTAAGTTGCACTTATTTTTCAGACAGTTAATGTTTACATTTTCCGTTACCTGAAATCAAAAGCACCCAAACTGATAAACTTACTTAAACCACTAGCAAGTCATGTAATATCTGTTTCCAAAACTGTATACCAAATCTGTCCATATCTCACTGTTATTGTCACCACCACCTAGTTCAAGGCAGCAGCATCTTTGGTCTGGACTATTGTAACAATCCCTACTTCAATTTTCAGCCTCTACTGTTCAATGTAGCCCCCAAACAGCAGCCAGAGAGATCAGTTAAAAATGGAAACCAGATCTGGTTACTTTCTTGCTGAAACCCTTTCAAAGAGTTTCATTTGCTCTTAAAATAAAACTCACTGGCCAGGTGCGGTGGCTCACGCCTGTAATCCCAGCACTTTGGGAGGCTGAGGCGGGCGGATCACGAGGTCAGGAGATGGAGACCATCCTGACTCACACGGTGAAACCCTGTCTCTACTAAAAATACAAAAAGTTAACCGGGCGTGATGGTGGGCACCTGTAGTCCCAGCTACTTGGGAGGCTGAGGCAGGAGAATGGCGTGAACCCGGGAGGTGGAGCTTGCAGTGAGTCGAGATCGTGCCACTGCACTCCAGGCTGGGCGACAGAGTGAGACTCCATCTCAAAAAATCATAACAATAATAATAATAAAATAAAACTCACTGTTCCCCTTCCCCGTCCCAGCCAGCCCTACTGGATGGACATGGCCCCTGCGCCTCCTGTTGCTTCTCTTTGGGTTTTCTGCCCCAGCCTCATGCCTCTTTATGCTCCTCGAACGGCCACTCCCTTTCCCACTTGCTGTTCCCTCTGCCTGAAATATTTTTCTTTTGCCCTCACCTGACAGCCTTATTATTATCCTTTAAGTCACAGCTCGAATATCACCTCTTCAGAGAGTTCTTTTCCAACCACCTCTCCCAGCTTCCCTATCTGTTCCCTAGTTTATGTCCTCCAAAGTGCTTATCAAAATTTGTAACGATCTCTTATACATTTACTTGTTTATTGTCAGTACAATGTAAGCCCCTCATGAGGACCTTGTCTGTCTTGTTTAAACTTTGTCCTTGACTTACAGTTAGGCTCAATAAATATTTGTTGAATTGTTGTTGAATGAACACCCAACAGCTGCTCTGCAACAGGAAATACCATAGGGAGGTGCACCAGAGGGCCACCCAGTGGCATCTTAGGCCTGGCATGGAGGTTTTCAGAGCTCAGTCCAATGACACAACCTGAAACATTGATCTGAATCATCTGGCAGGTGAGAGACAATGAACATCCAGTCAGAGGCTGGGAAGTGACAGAGGCAAAGCTAGGATCATAATCGGTTGCTTTGGCTTAACACACTGCAACTTCAGTAATATCGGTCTACTTGGGAGTTTGTTAGAAATGCACCCTCAGTCCCTACCCAGGCCTACTGAACCAGAGTCTGCCTTTAACAAGATCCCAGGTGATTTGTGTGCACCGAAGAGGTTGAGAAGTGCTGCCCTACAGCACCTTGGATGTGCACTGCCTGCACTGATACCCAAAAATCCCTGTGCCGGGAGGCACTAACCATGCTTTCTCATTTACTATATGACCTTAAGCAGTATTGTTAACCTCTTATTCTTTAGTGTCTCCACTAAAAGCCCTGGCCCTATTATCTTGTAGATGATATCATGATAATAAAATAAAAAGCCTTGGGCTGAGTCTCTCCTGCTGGCTTGTGGTCTTTGGAATTTAGGGGACTTAATAAGAGAAAGATGAGAGCAAGCCACAGAACAAGAGCAAGTGAAGAATGAACACCTAGAGAGAAATATATGTTCATATAAAACAGCAAACAATGGCCTCAGAGATAACTCAGAGTAGATCTCAGCTGAATCACTCTTCATGAAACAGAACTGTTCATACCACTCCCCAAAAGTGGTTCTCACTCATGGCTGCATATTAGAACCACCTGGGAGCTTAAAAAGCCCAAGCCAGCCAGCCCTTTAAACCTACCACATCAGAATCTCTGCCAGGGACCTAGACAGCTATAATCTGTAAAGCTCTCTGATGCTTCTCAAGTTATAAGGTGCACACAAACCAACTCTGGGGGCGGGGTGTTAAAATGAAGATTTGGATTGAGGAGGTCTGAGCTGGGCCCTGAGACTTGAGGTCCTGAGACATTTCTTTTTTAAAAATTTTATTTTATTTTATGTATGTATGTATGTGGGTGTGTGTGTATGTATGTATTTACAGAGACAAGGTCCCGCTATGTTGCCCCGGCTGGTGTCCAGCTGTTGGACTCGAGTGATCCTCCCATCTTAGCCTCCCAAAGTACTGGGATTACAGGCATGAGCCACCACACCCAACCCTGAGACATTTTGAACAAGCTCCCAAATGAGGTTGGGGTTTCCGGTGCAGGGACAACACATTGAGTCACCAGGCCCCAGCTGATTCAAATGTGCAAACAAAGTTGAGAACTGTGCTTGTGAGGATGTTGTGGGGAGCAAATGAGGGAGTAGTTGGGACACCTGTGGTGTGTAATTGCCAGTCAATTATCATAATTCTCCTACACACTCTTTTCTTGAGTGACAGCAAGGAGTAGATGAGGAAGTCTGCGATGGAACGTGTCTAATATCTATTGAGCACTTACCATGTACCATGTGCTTTAAAGTATGCCACCCAAATGAGTCCATTTTTGTAGATGTGGAACAAACTCAGAGATTAAAAAAATTTGCTCGAACTTGTTTAGACATTTGTTAAAAAATACTATTCAATGACACTTGTGAAAGCATGGTAAAGACTTTATTCAGGTGTAGGGACAGCTGCAATGGAATGTTGCAACAGGTGAGAGAGATGGACAAATGGGAAATGATAGCCCAGGAGCAGGGTGTGGTTTGCTGGATGGAAAATTACTAAGATGAAATATCAAGAATAAAGGGGATTCTGGCTAAACCTATCGAACAAGAATCTTGCTGAAGACAGGCCAGGGTGATCAGAAATCACCTGGGGGATGGTGCAGGCTAAGGAACCTGATCAGATGTCGAGGGGCTGATGGTTCTTGCTAAACTAACTTAATAGGGTTCTTTGCTACAACTGGATGTTACAAGGAAGATCAGAGATGGGCCTAGAAGAAGGTTCAAGAGCCTGACTCAAGTTTGGTCAAGCAGAGAATCTTTGTCACATTGAATAAATGGTAAATCCTGGATTCATGCCCAGGGATTTCCGACACCCAAAGCTGAGTCCTTTCCAATCTGCCAAGCTGGCTGTGATCTAGAAGACGAAGGCGGTGCATGTGTTGGACAGCTGCAGAGGGCAGGGCAGCTGAGCTGAGGATGCTGTGCAGGGGACAATGGAGGCCATTGTGAGAGCTGCCAGGTGGATGGAGGGAAGAGCAGGTGTGTGATGTTGGGGCCAAGGAGCAGCTTAAGAGGGGAGCAGCAAGTTACCTCAAGCGAGAACAGAGGGCAGACTTAAGGATTATGTCTCTGGCCTTCACCCAGGGCCTTTCCAGCCCTCTTTACCTTAGAAACATTGCCCACAATTGCCAAATGTCATTTGTTGTGCCTCTGCCTGAGGCGTGGGGTGCTTCTCTGAACCCTCCTGCAGCACACCCCATAGTTTTCAGTGGGCTTCCACCTATGATCACAGCATGAGAGGTAATTACCACCACTTTTCAGATGAACAATCCCAGGTCGGAGAAATCCAGGGACTGCCCTGACTTATCAGTCAGACAAAGACAAAACCCAGGCCCAGAACTCTTATCAAAATGCTGTGGTGTGCGGGGCTTTGGAGGCCTCCATTTGGCTAGACATTCAATGGCTGTTCTATAGGCAGAGAAAAGAGACTGATTCCTCGGGGCCATCAAAGACTCCTCTGGCCAATGGGCATGACACTCTGTTTCCTTTAAGAAAGAGAGAGATGTAGAATCATGTCATCATTTGAGGTAGAAACAGCTAAGCGTCAGGCTTCTTGTACCACGAGCAGCCACAGGAAAGCGTGTTGGAAACTGCAGGAATCAGATCTGGCAGCTCAGGATGCATTGATCATGTAGAGGGCATTGCCACCTTGTGGTACCTGCTGAGCACTGCGCCACCCTCACATTCTACCTAGTGTGGTATTTATGCATGTCAGAGCTCTGCTTTTCCCTTCTTCTCTCTTCATTTACCTTAGATGACAGGACAGATAATAGTGATATTTACATACATAGGGAACACAAGAAGAAGGGAGGCGGTTGTGGTGGGAAGGAGAGTGAGCTTGTATTTGAGAGAATTGGACCAGGAGTATCTCTGATAGGGAGAACAGCAGAAATTCTATTAATTTTGTGGCAAAAAGAAAGATATGAATAAATTAGGCTAACTTCTTTGCCAATTAATTTATTTATCTATGTAGAATATTTGCAGAATCCCTTTTCCCTTTAAGAGGGAATATAGATACTATATAGTTCAGGCAGTATCTAGTTGGTATCTACTTTCTTGCTAGCCAGTCAAATGCACAGCCCTTTCCTTCCCCAGGAAAACTGTGCCAGTGAAGGTCTCCAGAAGGGGCCAATCCTTTACTTTGGTTACAACTTTCTACTTTATTTGTGATGTCAAGTCCATTTGGCAATAGGCAGAGCCATCTTTCCCAGCAAGAGGATGAGGTGGGTGATAATATTCTACTGTACTTACATTTCTTTGCAAAAGAACTTAAATACATTCTAAAATCAATGGATCTTAGAGTGGGAGGAGATCTTAGAAGCCAAATTTTACAACTTTTAAACTGGATTTTTACAATCCCCAGGTTCTGCAGAGGTGGCACTGCGTGTTCCTGGGCTGGGGACACCAGCTGGGCTCTTGGTCCCCTCCACTATCATCTGTTTCAATGATGAGCTTTGATGTAACATTGTATTAGTTTGTTAAAGCTGCTGTAACAAAATACATAGACTGGGTGGCTCAAGCAACACAAATTTATTTTGCACATTTCTGGAGGCTGGAAGTCCGAGATCAAGGCGCCGGCAGTGTTGGTGTCTGGTGAGGGCTCTCTCCTTGGGCTGGGCCAACTTTTCACAGTGACCTTACATGGTCCTTCCTGGACGTATGTGTGGGGTGGGGGAAGAGGGAGCTCAGGCTCTCCGGTGTCTCTTCCCATAAGCACACAATCCTATGGGATCAGGGCGCCGCTCTTATTACTTCATTTAACTGTACTGGGTTTCAACATAGGTATTTCAGGGGACACAAACATTCAGTCCACCACAAACATCTAGTTTGGAGAAAAAAATTTCGATAGTGTTTGAGAATCTTCTGCCTGTGTCAGAGCCCCGGGGGACTGAGATGATGGAGGGGATGGGCCAGAGGGGGTCTTGACTCCCAAGTTTACCCAGCGAGGGGAAGGCAGGGCCTGATCACACTACAGGAGTGCATATTATGGGGCCTTCCTCTGTGGATGACAATTTAGGGAAAACTGTTCTTAGAAATAATGGTGGTTTTCTTACAGAGGACTACATAGTTTAAAAAAAGAGAGAGAGAAAGAAAAGAAAAAAAACACGATGATTTCCAAGTCAAACAGAAAATTTTAAAAATCCAGAATGGGGCTAAAATTGGCTACACATTGAAATTCAGTGGGGGATAATTCTCTTGAAATACAATTAAACCAAGTACACAATGAAGCACATAGTGCACGCTTAATTTATCTAGAGCCAGGGATAAGTGTTTAGTTTTGTGACAATGACTTGCGGAGATTCTGAAGGAAATTTCTGGGCTATCTTGATCACCCTTATTATTATACCTGATTCCACTTACTTGGACATGGCTGTACCGTAATTTCTGTATTTGATTTCCTAGCTATTGTTAACAACTGTGTTTTCCTCACAAATGTAATGAAGAGACAAAGAGACAGTGGACATTTTCTGGCAGTATCTGGAAAGGATCTTGGTGCGTCGTCACATCGAGCGCGTGTCTGACACACAGCAGCTGTTCAGTAGATATGTATTGGATGGATAGGTGAATATGTCAGAACTAAGTGACAGACAGGAATTCAGGGGGTCAAATGGATGCTGGCTTACAAACGAGGAAGTGATTGCTGGAGGTGGAATTTTCTGGTACTTGGTGCTTGCTGATTCTGGATATCCACCTGCCTCCTGGCGGCCTCTTCCAAGTCCAGTCTGTGTGTCTGTGTATCAGTGTGGTCTTTGGTGTAGAGTGTGGCTAGAGGCCAGGGCAGGGGAAGGTTAGGCTGGTTCCCCGGGCCTCCAATGAAGATGCCCTGAGCCCTTGAGCTCTGTAGATGAGGTTCTAGCACATTCTCTGCTATTTTCACCCTTCTCTCTTCCTTCCTGAATTCTCCAGACTCAGTCTTCTCACCTTGCTCTTGTTCACCTTTCCACAATGTGGCCCCAGTTCTCCAGGGCTGCACGGAACTTGGAGAGAGCATTGTGGTGCTAGTGATGACTAACACAGGTGGGGGGACCTTGTTGATGTGTCCCCCTTAAACTCATTGTGTCTGCAGGGGGTGGCATTAAGGGGACACAAGTGAATGGAGAAAAAAGACCTAGGGGTGCCCAGGAAAGGGTGAGCAGTTGCTCCAGAGGAGCCTGGGAGGGAGGCAGGAGAGGAAGGCTGGTGGGGAGTGATGTTCAACAGACTCAGACTGATGGGGCTTATCTATTCCTCCCCTCCGCTCTGTGGGACAGACCTGCCTCCATGGTCCTGGGTCAGCTGCGCCTTCATCATCAGACTTCCTCAGTCACCTTGCCCACCATCTCCATTTCCCTGCAGGACCCTGGGTCTCACCAGATATACAGATATACATTCAGGGATGGGGACTCCTGCATTACTTTCACAAACCCAGAGGACCACAGGCTCTGCAGGGAACATACAACTACAGCCAGGGATAAAACACTTGAAGGAGATGGAAGTAACATTTCTCTTTACATGTTTCTGTGATTGCAAAAGTGGTACATATTCATTGTAGAAAATCAGCAGAGAGCTTGAGGGCTGTGAATCCATCACCGTAGGGGTTGGGCAGAGCAAAGCGAGCCTGAGAAGGATTTAGGCCTTTGAGGGCTGTGGTCTGACTTCTGCCCGGCCAAGTGCCAGGGATGGGCGGACTTTGATTCCTATGCCAGCTCAGTGACTGTGCCAAGGGCCCATGGGGAGGTGGACTTCAGACAGGATTCAGCCACCTCCTTTGTCCTCTTCTCCCAGACGCAGCTGAGCCGGGGAGGCTGTGGGCTGGCTGGGAAGGAGGGCAGAGGAGAGGCCCTGCACACAGTGTCTGTCACAGGGGACAAAGATCCTAACAGTGCTTGGGAACATGGGCAGAAGAGCCTGAAGGTGATGAGTGTCCCCAAGCCCACTCCATGAGTGGGAATTGGGGGTGTGGGCAGACATGGGGCTTCTGAAGTGAGTAGCTTCAGGCAGGACTGTGGTCATTCCCCACCAGGTGCTGCTTCAGCCGTTCCCATCTCTTGCCAACCCAGGCCAGGGTGGCCATCCCCAAGCCCTCCTTTCCCTCCTGCAGGAAGCCTTGGGAATGCAGAGCTTGAGCTTAAGCCATCCCTGAAAGCAGCCTGACCAAACCACCTTCCTCCCTGCCTCTCCCCTGAGCACAGATGAGGATGCTGATGTATTTGGCCTCGTCTCCTTCTCTTGGGGACCCGGGATGGCTCTTGTCACAAACCCAGAGGCTCACAGGATCCACAGGGGACACAGGCACTGCAGTTGACAGAAGGGCATGTGTCCTGGGCAGAGGGCCGAGCTGCCCTGAGCTCTGCAAACTGTAACCATGTAGGAAGGTAGCCTCACCTTCTGACATCTGGATTTAAATAAATTTTCCTGATTTTTAAATGTTGGCAACAAACCTCAAAACATTTTAAAACAATGTGCAGGCCAAGCCCCATATTACCAGAGGCTGTCTTTGACTGGCATGTGCTGGTGGCTGATACTCCGTGAGCACTTACCATGCCAGGGAATGTTCTGGTCCTTTCTGTGTAGTCAAGTTGCCATTGCCGTCATCTTACCTCCCAACTTGGGAAACGATGCACAGGCAGAGGAAGTGACAGGCAGCAGATCACGATTTAATACGTGGTGTTTGGATGCTGGCAGCCTGGCTTGAGCTCCCACAAGCAAACCCTGGGGCTTTTACCCCTTTCTATGTAAGACTGAGTCCCTGGAGGGCATGGCCAAGACTTAACGAACAGCTCTGTTTTAATGAGTATTTTCTATATGCTTAGTGAGTACACGTTATCTTCAAGCCTCACAACAACCCTGTGAAGTCCATATTAACATCCTTATGTTAAGGGTTAGAAGGTTTAGAAGGAGTGATGTTAGGACATCCTTTTCAATAAACGGTGCTGGGAAAATTAAATTGCCATATGCAGAAGAATGAAACTGGACACATATCTCTCACCATATATAAAAATCAACTCAAGGATAGACACACTGGCTCATGCTTGTAATCCCATCACTTTGGGAGGCTGAGGCGGGTGGATCACTCGAGGTCAGGAATTTGAGAACAGCCTGTCCAACATGGTGAAACCCTGTCTCTACTAAAAACACAAAAAATTAGCCAGGCATAGTGGCGCATGCCTGTAATCCCAGCTACTCAGGAGGCTGAGGCATGAGAACTGCTTGAACCTGGAAGGCAAGGGTTGCAGTGAGCTATGATAGCACTACTGTACTTCAGCCTGGGCGACAGAGCAGGACTCCGACTTAAAAAAAAAAATCAACTCAAGATGGGTTAAAGACTTAAGTGTAAGAACTGACACTATAAAAATCTTAGAAGAAAATCTAGGAAAAACTCTTCTGGGCATTGACCTAGGCAAAGAATTCATGACAGAAACCTTAAAAGCACAAGCAACAAAACAAAAAATAGACAAATGGGACTTAATTAAACTAAAAAAGTTTTTGCACAGCAAAATAAACCATCAACAGAATGAACAACCTGCAGAACAGGAGAAAATATTTGCAAACTATGTATCCAGTAAGGGACTGTTATCCAGAATATATAAGAAACTCAAACAACGCAACAAAAAAAAAAAAAAATCCAAATAATGTCATTAAAAAGTGGGCAAAAGATATGAATAGATTTTTTTTTCAAAAAGAATACATGCCAGGTGGCTAAGAGGCATATGAAAAAATGCTCAACATCAAAAGTCATCAGAGAAATGGAAATTAAAACCACAGTGAGATCTTCTCTCACACCAGTGAGAATGGCTATTATTAAAAAGTCAAAAAATAACAGATATTGGTAAGGATGCAGAGAAAAGAGAACACCTATACACTGTTGGTGGGACTGTAAATTAGTACAGCCCCTATGGAAAACAGTATGGTGAGTTCTCCATACTGTCTTAGAAATAGAGCTACCATTTGATCCAGCAGTCCTACTATTGGTATCTACACAAAGGAAAAGAAATCAGTATATCAAAAAGAAACCTGCACTTGTATGCTTATCACAGCACTGTTTACAGTAGCAAAGATATGGAATCAATCCATCAACAGATGATTGGTTAAAGAAAATGTGTGTGTGTGTGTGTGTGTGTGTGTGTGTGTGTGTGTGTATGGAATGGAACACTACACTGCCATAAAAAAGAATGAGATCATGTCTTTTGCAGCAACATGGATGAAACTGGAGGTCATTCTTTTAAGTGAAATAACTCTAAAACAGAAAGTCAAATACCACATGTTCTCACTTGTAAGTGGGAGCTAAATAATGTATACACATGGACACAGAGTGTAGAATAATAGACATCGGAGACTCAGAAGGGTGACAAGGTGGCAGGGGGTGAGGGATGAGAAATTACTTAATGAGTATGATGTATATTATTAGGGTGATGGTTACACTAAAAGCCCAGACTTCACCACTAGGCAATCTATCCACGTAGCAAAACTGCAATGTACCCCCTTAAATTTATTATTATTTTTAAAAAGGAGTGACTTTCCTGAAGCCTCTCAGCCTCGAGTGTAGAAGGCTATGACCAACACTCAGGTCCATCTGGCTCTTTCTGTGCAGCCTGGTGTCTTTCTGAATCCTTGTGTCCAGCCTAGGGCCAGGCTCCACGGGGCCATTAGGGAAGGTGGGTGAGTGTCTGGGCTTGGCCGCTGAGGCTGCTGGGCAGGACTCCTGGGGCAGCCTCCCGGCCTGGGGCTCAGTCCAGGATGGTAGGCTCACTTGGCTCGGTCCTTCTCGCTCTTCTGTGGTGAGAGGCACTGCCAGATCCCCCTGCAGACCATTTCATTGCCCAGGGCATAGTTGATGGCATTGATTGTAGGCACCATTTTGGCAATGAGGGCGGGCACCTGTTGTGGCAGAAAAGTCCAGAAAAGAAGCTTCAAAGCCACTGCTCCTCTCTCTGGTCCCACCTGGCGACCCCAGTCACCCCCACCTGCAGCTGCCAATCATTTAGTTCTGCAGCCTTGGAGCCTTCCCTGACTAGTTGGCAGAGATTCATGGCTCATGGAGCCCATGGAGTCATACTCTTGTCCAGACCCACCTGCTCCCAGCCTGGGTACCAATCTCAACCCCTAGTCACAGAGTCCTTATCTGCACCATCTGGCTGGCTGTCCCTGTCATCTCACATGAGGTTTGGGCAATGTCAAGTCGCAGCCTGGTATGACTCAGGGACGAGGTAGGGGATTAGGGAGGCAAACTAATGCTCTATGCATTGTGAGTATCCAAAGGAAGAAACACAGAGAGGAAGAGACTGACACAGAGGCCAAAAATCCAGAAAGTGAGATGAGGTGAGACAGAGACACAAAGACTGAGAGGGGTCTAGCTTTGGGTACTAGAAGTATCTGTACCATCTGCAGTTTGGGGGAGATGGAAGTCACGTCTGCGATGACTGCGTATAGATACAGGATGGCATAGGGGCCCCAGCCGAGCAGCAGCGTCCTTGCTGGCAGAGTGGTGTTTACCTGGGGAGAAATTGTGGCAGGAGATGTCAGCTTGCTCCAGGTGGCCCACAGCCCCATGCGGCCGAGAAGACCAGGTCAGCACTCAGCAGGGCTGGGCAGCATGAACCAGGCTTCAGGAGGGAGCTGAGTCTGCAGGGGAACTTGGGACCAGATGGGCCTCTCTGTTGTTTAAGACTGTGTGACCTTAAGCCTTTTATTTAAGCTTGCCTGACCTCAGTTGCTGTGTCTGTAAAATGGCCTGATAATACCTGACGTGGCTGGAGGTCGAGACTGGGTGGATAATGAGCTTCCTCCTGGGTTGTACTCTTTGTTTGTTTGTCAAATACAGACAGGGTCTCACTATATTTCCTAGGCTGGTCTCGAATTCCTGGGCTCAAGGGATCCTCCTCCTTCGGCCTTCCAACGTGCTGGGATTCCAGGCATGAGCCACTGTGCCTGGCCCGGGTCTGTGCTCTTTAAGAGGAATCCTGGGCTCTGTGACTGCGTGCTCAAGGGGCCCCAGGCTGAGCTGCCCTCAGGCCTCAGTCCTAGAACCAACTGGTCATCCACAGCTACAGCCACCTGGCGAGACCACCCTGTCTGGGCTCCCAATGTGAAATATAATCAGCGGGCACGGGGCTTGTCCGGAGAGCGGGAGACGCTGGGGTGCCGCGTGGCGCCATGAGGGGGCGCAAGACTTGCGCTTTAATTTCAGCGGGAGCGGCCGGATTCCTGCCCCCCGCCCCCCCCCCACACACACACGCGAACGTGCAAATTCTGACGCTAAAGTTCTTGCCTGTTTTCTCCCTGACATGACTTTCTTTAACAAAGAGGGTGATTAAGTTGGAAGAGAACATATTTTCTTCCATCTTGGATTTTTAAAATTTGTTGACCAAGAGACTTTTTTTTCTCTCTTAATTGTCCCTTATTTGGGGGTGGGGGGAAGGGAGCTCAGCACTGCGGGGCCCTCCCGGGAGCCGAGGCCGTGAGAATTGGAATCCCCTGGAGAGGCTGTGCGGTCTCCGGAAGCCGCTTAGCTTGGGATAAGGTCCCCGGACCCCTGCGTGTGACCTTGACGATGCCCACCAGAGACAATGGTTTAAAGTCAACCCAGAAAAATGAGGAGATCATGGTGGCAGCCTTGTCTCCCGGCTGCCTGTGCCTCCAATAAATGTGAACTTTGCGCCTCCAGACAGGGTTTGGGACGGGCATCGCGGAGGACAGCCTGGAGGCGGCGCCTATGCTAGCTGCCAGCTGGGAGCCAGGGGACTGGATTCTGGTCCCAGCAAAGTCCTTTCTCTCCTTCTGACCTCGGGGGAGCATCGGGGCTGCAGCTAAAATAGATTTGCACAGTCCTTTTCCAATTTACAATAAATAAATAAAGTGGCAGATGAAGTGACTTAAAAAAAAAAGAGTTTCTTTCATGCACTGTGATTGACCACGTGGGTGGTGGAGTCCCAGACCTAAGTTTGAATCCAGGTGTGTGGCTTTTGGTGAGTTGCTTAGTTAACGCCCATCTCAACCTCAATTTTTCAGTCCACGACACAGGGATAAGAAAACCTCCTTCTGGCCGGGCGCGGTGGCTCAAGCTTGTAATCCCAGCACTTTGGGAGGCCGAAATGGGTGGATCACCTGAGGTCAGGAGTTCAAGACCAGCCTGGCCAACAGATACAAAAGATACAAAAATTAGCCAGGCATGGTGGCGGGTGCCTGTAATCCCAGCTACTAGGGAGGCTGAGTCAGGAGAATCGCTTGAACCCGGGAGACGGAGGTTGCAGTGAGCCGAGATTGCCATTGCACGCCAACCTGGGCAACAGAGTAAGACCTTGTCTCAAAAGAAAAAAAGAAAAGAAAAGAGAAGGCTAGGCACAGCGGCTTATGCCTATAATCCCAACACTTTAGGAGGCAGAGGCAGGCGGATCACCTGAGATCGGAAGTTTGAAACCAGCCTGACCAACATGGAGAAACCCCGTCTCTACCAAAAATACAACATTAGCTAGGTGTGGTGGCACATGCCTATAATCCCAGGTACTCGGGAAGCTGAGGAAGGAGAATCGCTTGAACCCGGGAGGTGGAAGTTGTGGTGAGCCGAGATTGCGCCATTGTGCTCCAGCCTGGGGGACAAGAGCAAAACTCCGTCTCAAAAAACTGAAAAAAAGGCCGGGCGCGGTGGCTCAAGCCTGTAATCCCAGCACTTTGGGAGGCCGAGACGGGCGGATCACGAGGTCAGGAGATCGAGACCATCCTGGCTAACACGGTGAAACCCCATCTCTACTAAAAAATACAAAAAAAAAAAAAAAAAAACTAGCCGGGCGAGGTGGCGGGCGCCTGTAGTCCCAGCTACTCGGGAGGCTGAGGCAGGAGAACGGCGTAAACCCGGGAGGCAGAGCTTGCAATGAGCTGAGATCCGGCCACTGCACTCCAGCCTGGGTGACAGAGCGAGACTCCCACTCAAAAAAAAAAAAAAAAACTAAAAAAAAAAAAAAAAAGAGAAAACCTCCTTCCTCATAGAGTGGTTGCAAAGATGAAATAATACTAAGATCTGAATTTGTTCTAATCTTTGTTGCTTGTTAGGACTCCTTTGTTAGAGGTCATCCAGGTGACCAAGTTAAAATAAAACCTTGGCAAGGGAATGGTAACGCAGAAATTTAAAAATGGCTAGGAGGGCTTATTTTGAAGTACTATATTTCTTGGACAAATGTGCTTATAGGTTTGATTTTTATCTTTTGGACACTACCCTGTGACTGTGATTAAATTAAACATCTCAAAGCACTTTAAAAGCAGCATTTAAAAAGACTGTAACTTTGTGCCAAACCTCAGATCTTTGGCAAGAATTAAGTGGAACAGCAGGGATGGTGTCCGGCAGGGAGCCCTGGTCGCCAGAGTTACCAGGTCTGGGTGAATCTGAGCAGTCCTGATCCTTGCTCCCCAGGCCTTAGCGATCTGAGCAAACAGAGGGTAGTTTCCAGTTCTAACATCCTATGCTGTGCACAAGCTGGATTTTTTCTTGATCATTGAAAACGCAGAAAACCCCTGGTTGCTGTCTGTCACATTGTTCATATTCCCTGGTGTCCCTGAGTGGAACCGAGAACTTTCTGCTGCTCTTGAGGCAGGAGACTAGCAGAGGGAATTGGAGGTTAAAGGGCAGAATAAGTAGAAGCAGAAGCAAGGTGAAGAGGCGGTGAGCAAGAAGCAAGACAAGAAACAGAAGTTGAGCAACCAAAACAAAAATAAGATTAAAAAGTGAGTAAGAAGCTCCCATGGCCGGCTAGATCTGGACCAAACCTGTCAGGAGCAGTTCCTCAGAGATGGGCATGCGCATTAGAGAGAAAAAGTATCCTTAAAATGACCCTGTATGATAATAAGCTCATTAAGGCTCATGCATATGGACTGCGTATCATGCATGTACTTAAGATTATGGGATGGAGGTGACAGGCAATCACACAAGGGCCAAAGCGACTAAGTAACCTATCAATCAAAAGGCAGACGCTGGCTAGAGATTAGGCAGCCTTGGGAAGAAGAAAAATAAACACATAAAAGAACCCAAAATACACCAAACTGGTGCTGATCTCACTTCGCAGAGATCGGTCTGCCCTCCCCTCTCTGAGAGTGTAATACTGTGCTGAATAAACTTTTGCTGCTTTGCTTTGCTGCAAAAGCAATGAATATTTGCTTTGCTATTTGTGTGTGTCACATTCAATTCTTCATTCGGGACACCAAGAGCCTGGGGCTGCGCTGCACCGTCAGATAACACTCCGGGAGGGGTCCTTACCTGGAGATGACCGCTCTTCCCCAGTTTCTGCTCCATGAGACTGTAGGACGTGATCGTGATGAAGAGGGGCATGGCAAAGTTGAAGAAGGACATGGTGAAGAGGAAGCTGGTGAAGTTTCTACAGGGAGAGCGGATGGAGGACTGGGGTCAGCTCTCAGGGATGGTCAGCTGCCCTCAAGGACCCACCAGCTCTGCTCTCGATGATCGGATGTGGGAAAATGCTCCATTCACACAAGTACTCAGTGTGATTGCTCCCGGGTCCCAGGTAAATTCCCTTTGGGAGCTACGAGGTCCCCCTAGAACTTGCCTTTAGAAGCCAGGGAGCTCCGAGGAGGAAGAGGCCTCTTTCTTTTTCTTTTTTTTTTTTTTTTTTTTTTTTTTTTTTTTTTTTTTGAGACGGAGTCTCGCTTTGTCGCCCAGGCTGGAGTGCAGTGGCCGGATCTCAGCTCACTGCAAGCTCCGCCTCCCGGGTTCACGCCATTCTCCTGCCTCAGCCTCCCGAGTAGCTGGGACTACAGGCGCCCGCCACCTCGCCCGGCTAGTTTTTTGTATTTTTTTAGTAGAGACGGGGTTTCGCCGTGTTAGCCAGGATGGTCTCGATCTCCCGACCTCGTGATCCGCCCGTCTCGGCCTCCCAAAGTGCTGGGATTACAGGCTTGAGCCACCGCGCCCGGCCGAGGCCTCTTTCTTGTTCAAGTGCTTAGCCCTGCTTTCCTGTTTGTCCCCCAAGCATGAAGAATGGGAAATTTTAGTTTGGGAAACATGTTCACCCAATGGTGGGGATGTCAGTGGACCAAGAGGAAGGAACACTCAAGGAGCATTCTAGGCCCAAAGGTTTTAAAAGGAGACTGGATAACAAGAAGATTGGATACTACGTCACTGAAGAAATGGTTGAAGGGACCACAGAAGAGCCTGGGTTCCCAGGTAGTGGTCATGGGGAGGTGAAGGGAATGGTGGGAGTCCCAGGGAGGCAGATTCCCATTAGAAGGGGAGACTATGTCACCTTGGAGCTGTACACCAGGGAGGGGCAGCTGGAAGGACTGGACCCTGGCTGGGGAGAGCCATGGAGGGACACTTGAACCAGGCCCAGCATTCTCAAAAAGGCATCACCTGGAAAGCCTGTCGTCCAGTGCAGATGCCTCATGATTAAACACCATGGGTAAAGCAGATGAATGCAACGTGGCTCTAGTGGAAGCAAGAGGGGCTGCAGCCCATGTGACCATTCCTCAAGGCAGTTTCTAAAGGATCCCCCTAAGCCCTTGTCTCCCTAGAGCCCCCTGATGGGGCAGTACCAGAACACGAGCCCCATGAGGGTGGGGACCCTCATGCATTCAGTTCTATTTCTCCAGGGATTGCCTCATAGCGTATGCTCAGGGCATTCCCTCCCAGTGGAAGGACCATAATGTTCTTTGAATCTATTGTGCCAAGGGTATGGCACCCTCTAGAAACTGATGAGGTCAGAGCCATGATGGCCGACTGTGCTGAAGACAGCAAAGAGGTGGTGTGGCTTGGTGACTGTTATCACTGACACAAGCCAATGGCTCCCTGTATGATGTCTCTTTTTGGGTTCAACTCTGGGTCCCAATTTTCATAGCATTCCCATCACCCGGCCAGTTTTCAGAACAGGCTTTTTCCAGTCCCAATGTCTGCCTACATGTGGGTATCATGACTAAGGAGTTGAGATTATCTGGCAAACATTCACATTTCCCCATTTGGATTTTCAGCTGGGGCACCCTTGTAATAGGAGTTCGAAGTCAAGATTCCCATGGATAGGAGCCTCGAAGCTGCTCCTCCCACCTCACCTGTCCCCTTTGGAGTAATCCAGGGTGCAGCATGTCCCCAGTGGCTCATAGTCATAGTGGCCCCAGCCCAGGAGGGGCAAGGCTGCCCAGAAGGTAGAAGACAGCCACACGAAGAGCACCAGAGAGATGGCCGAGTTCCAGGCCAGCTGGCTGCCTGCCCAGGACAGAGGACGAAGAGGAGGTTGTGAGGGGGAGATGGCCTGGTAGAGTGAGAAAGAATGGACTTCCCTATCTTGAAGAGTGTCCCTTCGAGTGATCCACCCGCCTCAGTCTCCCATAGTGCTGGGATTACAGGATTGAGTCACCACATCCTGCCAGAAGGAGGTTTTCTTATCCCTGTGTCATGGTCTAAAAAATTGAGGCTGAGAAGGGGATTAACTAAGCAAGTCACCAAAATGAGAACCACAGCTCTGCCTCAGGCAAGTGAAAAGCTTCTCTGAGCCCCAGTGTTCTCGCCCACAAGGGGAATGATAATCCTTGCCACAAGGGGAATGATAATGAGTTGCTCAGAGGATTGTTATGAAGAATGAAATAGATAATGGATGGTGAAGGTCTCCAAATAGACACACTATACCATCTTCTTCAGAGGACAGAGACAAGGAGGGAATGGCAAAGAGACAGATGTGTTTTCAAAGCCAAAGTTCAGGAAGAAGCATGGGCAGGGGTTCAGGTGAGGGTCATAGGGGATGGAGGCAGAAGTCTGGACTTACCACCATCCTCAGCACTTGCTCAGAATCAGGCCACTGCCCCTGCTTCGAGGATACCCTCTGAGAATGCTTGACTCGGGGGTTGGGGCTCAATCTCAGTGCCAAAGGCAGAGGCTGGGTCCCAGCAGCATCTTTTGATGTGAATCAGCCATGCTGATTTGACCTCCTCTGATCCCTTCCCTGAAGCCCCCTCTCTGCTGCAGTGTCATTGGGTCCTTTTCATCCAGTGGTTCCTCCTGGATCTGGCTTCAGGATGCACTTCACAGGTGCCCTCCTCTGTCTACTGTTTATTTGTCATACTCCTTTGTGTCTAAGATCCCAGGGCAGAGGACAGGTCTCTAGGTGGGCTTTGATCAGGAGAGAAGAGCACATCTACAACCTCCCTCATCTACACTTTGCTTCTACTGATATGGTTCCAGATGGAGTTTGCTTGGATGTGACCTTCTGATATGAACTGAATGTTCGGGTCCCCTCAAATTTATATGTTGAAGCCCTAATCCCCAGTGTGATGGCATTTGGAGGTGGGGCCTTTGGGTTATAACTAGTCCATAAGGGTGGAGCCCCCATGATGCGATTAGTGCCCTTATAAGAAGGGACACAATTAACTGGACGTGGTGCATGCGCCTGTAGTCCCAGCTACTCAAGAGGCTGAGGTAGAGAATCACTTGAACCCAGAAGGTGGAGGCTGCAGTGTACTGAGATGGTGCCACTACATTCTAGCCTGGGCAATAGAGTGAGACTCTGTTTCAAAAAAATAAAAGAAGGAACACAAAAGTGACAATCTCTCTTTTTATGTGAGGACATGGCAAGAAGATGAACATCTATAAATAAAGAAGCAAGCCCTCAACGAACCTGTCCATGCTGACACCTTGAATTTGGACTTCCCAGCCTGAATAACTGAGAAATAAATTTCTATTGTTCAAGCCACCCAGTCTATAACATTCTATTATAGGAGCCTGGGCAGACTAAGATACCTCCCACCCCAACCGTGGGCACAATAAATATGTGCATGGATAGGAAGACTTGATATAGTCAAGAGGTCAGTTCTGCCAATCTTTTAAAAAAAATTTTTTTGAGGCAGAGTCTTGCTCTGTCACTCAGGCTGGAGTGCAGTGGCATGATCTCGGCTCACTGCAACTTCTGCCTCCCAGGTTCAAGCAATTCTCCTTCCTCAGCCTCTCAAGTAGCTGGAATTACAGGCTCATGCCACCATGCCCAGCTAATTTTTGTATTTTTAGTAGAGATGGGGCTTCACCATGTTGGCCAGGCTGGTCTCGAACTCCTGACCTCAAGTGATTTGCCCACCTCAGCCTCCCAAAGTGTTGGGATTACAGGCATGAGCCACCGTGCCTGGCCTTTTCTTCTTCCTGTTTTTGTTTGTTTGTTTGTTTGTTTTTGTGTTTTTGTTTTATTGAAGCATGGTCTCATTCTGTTGCCCAGGCTGGAGTGCAGTGGTGCCATCTCGGCTCACTGCAACCTCTGCCTTCCAGGTTCAAGCAATTCTCTGTGGGCACAATAATGAATACCTACCTGGACCCTTGTGCTGCCTCAGACTTTCAGCTTTAGAAACAGATGGCCAAGGTGACATGCATACAACCTCCCAGGGATGGAGTAGATGAATTCAGACCTCCTCATTCCCCTTTGCCTGCCTTCACACTGCTCTGCCATGCTCTCAGTATAGAAAGGGCTTTGATCTAAGGCCTCTGGCATAGGGATTAACTGTTCTATATTGAGGCAGAGAAGCCTGTTGCTGTCTGAGAAGGTGGTGTGTGTGTGTGTGTGTGTGTGTGTGTGTGTGTGTGTGTGTGTAAGATGGTCCAAGGGATCACTGGGGCGGGGGCTGGGATGGAAGTAGTGGGAGAAGCACTCTGAGACCAGGTGGACAGGAAGGCTAAACTATTGCCACTCAAAATGATGAGACCGATGGAAGCATTTTGGCCTGGAGAGACCCATGACGGGCAGTGACTTTGCAGGGAAGGCGGCTGTACATGTGACTATGGCAAGGGAAGTTCTGTGGATTCCAAAGAGGCCATGCCACGGCTTGAGCTGTGCTGGCCATAGACCTCACAGCAGCCTCTGTGCTGAGCAAATTCATAGCTCAGGACTTGGATGTACCAGGTCATGCCCAGTGTCAGCTCTGCCCTTAGTAGCTGTGTGACCCTAGGCAAGCTGCTTAACTTCTCTGTGCCTCTGCTTCCAAGGCTGTGAGCTGAGGGTTTGCTAGGAGGGTTAGCTGAGCCACAGCTCCCCAAAACATGTTTATGTACCCATGGTGGTGAATAGGGTTCTGGATGGTCTCTGGGTGAACAGGTTTTTATTTTAATTGTATTAAAATTATAAGAACATTAAACCTGTGATTTCCCAGATGTTGTTTAGAATGAGCTTGAAGCAGGTGTTTACATTTTAAAAAATGAGTCACTTTTAAGAAAAAAAAAATCAAGGAGAAACAGAGCAGTTTGTACACTGATATGGCCAATTATGAAGATGGTATTTGACCATGCAGATTGGGAAATCTAGAGCTGGACAGTTTTCATGAAGCCTCATGGAATGGTTGGGTGCCAGGGCACATGCCCAGCTACACACATACACCCAGCCTCTCTGCACCTCCGTAGTACCTATCTGCAAGGGCATTTTCTGTAACCCTGATCTCATTTGATTTTCAAAATAAAACTGAGATTGGTTATTAAAATCATCTCAGCTGCCGGGCGCGGTGGCTCAAGCCTGTAATCCCAGCACTTTGGGAGGCTGAGGCAGGCGGATCACGAGGTCAGGAGATCGAGACCATCCTGGCTAACACGGTGAAACCCCGTCTCTACTAAAAAACACAAAAAACTAGCCGGGCGAGGTGGCGGGCGCCTGTAGTCCCAGCTACTCGGGAGGCTGAGGCAGGAGAATGGCGTGAACCCGGGAGGCGGAGCTTGCAGTGAGCTGAGATCCGGCCACTACACTCCAACCCGGGCGACAGAGCGAGACTCCGTCTCAAAAATAAAATAAAATAAAATAAAATAAAATAAAATAAAATAAAATAAAATAAAATAAAATAAAATAAAATAAAATAATCTCAGCCAGGCGCAGTGGCTCACACCTGTAATCCCAGCACTTTGGGAGGCTGAGACAGGTAGATCACGAGGTCAGGAGTTCAAGACCAGCCTGGCCAATATGGTGAAACCCCATGTCTACTAAAAATACAAAAATTAGCTGGGCGTGGTGGCGCGCGCCTGTAGTCCCAGCTACTCGGCAGGCTGAGGCAGAAGAATCGCTTGAAACCAGGAGGCAGAGGTTGCAGTTAGCCAAGATCGAGCCACTGCACTCCATCCTGGGCAATAGAGCAATTCCGTCTCAAAAAGAAAAAAAAAATCATTTCATATAGGAGGAGACTAAGGTTCAGAGAGGATCCCTGACTTGCCCAAGGTTGCAGTGATGGCAAGATAGCCTCAATAGCTCTCCTGCACACTCTCCCACCCTCCCTCCTTTCCTGAAATGAGTGCCTACACATGATAGGCATGCACACTCACACCCACCCACACTTCCCTGCCCTGGGAAACAAGGAGCTGTAGCTAGTTCTGACTGCCCCGCCCTGCCTCTTATCCTCTCCACACTGCATCGGTGTCCCTCCACTGGAGAAGCCCAGATACATACGGGTGCAGTAGTGGTGATAGCGCCCCCAGGCGATAGCTGCACTGCTGCAGATGCTGGCCAACGCTGTCACAAAGCCCTGGAAGCCGTGAGCCTGGCAGCCGTCCGAGCCGTAGGGCCAGCGCCTGTGGGAGACACTGGGCACCAGTGACCCCTCTCCTCCAACCCTTTCCACCTCCCACACCTGCCAAGTACAGCCTGGAGTGTGCGTTCCTGAATCTTGCCCTGCTTCTCCAAAGACGGCCTTAATATCGGTGTCTTTCCTATGAGGTGTTAGAGCTTAAGTAACTGGACTGAAGGGGTAGAGCCCGATGCACACTCTCTATGCTCGGTGACTTTGCACCACGGTTGGGCCATAGGCTCTCTCTGTGTGATCAGATCCCACTGTCACAGGAGAGCTCATGCCTGTAATTGATAGGTGGGGAAACTGAGGTTCAAAGAGGCAAAGATACTGAGGCCAAGGTCACACAGAAGATGAAGGCAAAGTCAGAGGGGGAGATCCCAGGCCTCCCCAGCCTAAAGGGCCAAACAAAGGTGGAAGCTTCAATTCACTGTGGGAGGAAGAATTCTCACTGATGCAGACCCCCCAGGCTGGTCAGCACGGAGCATGCGCATCCAGGTGGGCTCCAGCCTCCATCTGCAGTGTCCAAAATCAGAATGAGAATGTCCAGTCTGCTTCAGAAAACAATTTTATAAACACCTTCTGAAGCTGTGATGGAAGACCCTGGTTTGTGTATAAGGAGGTGTTAGACGCTAGCTAAAACCCTGTTTGTTTTCACACTTACTTAGAGTCCTAGGTATCAAGCATTATTTTAAGTTATTTACACATAATAGAAGTAAATACTTCCAACGAACTATATGAGTTAGGAAATAATATCCGATTTATGGAAGAAGCCCAGAACTAGAAATGCTGAATGAAACCAGAATGCAAACCTAGGTTGTTTGGTTACAGAACCTATACCATTGATCTCTACAGCCTGCCATCTCTTTCATCAGGTTTCAGCAATCCCTGTCTTCCAGAAATCAGCGGTCATTCTTCAGAATCAATCTGGAATTCAGCCCATTTTAGCTTGCCCACCCTCCGCCCTTGGCCAATTTTCTGTAAGTAGTAAAAATGCCCTTGGCTTGGCTGCCTGGGACCCAGAGGTTAGGCCCCAGGCAGGACCTCAGGGCCTGTGGACTGGGGAGGGGGCTGGTACCGGAGAAGGCTGGATGTGGCTGCAATGAGGGCATTCAGGCTGATCCCACTGTCCGCAAGAGCCAAGCTCAGCACCAGCAGGTGGCAGGGAGTCCGCAGCTCCGGGGTCTTGCAGAAAGAGAAGATGGTCAGGGTATTGAGGCTGAGACCGGAGAGAGCTGAAACGAAGGGTTGGGGCTGGCATTGGGGCTGCTGAAGCCCAGCTGGGGACAGAACAGGGTGCGTGGGGTGGATGGAGCATCAGCAACCTCCCAGACAGACAAGAAAGACAACCAATATAGCGTAGCATGCTTCATGCTATAACGATCATAATCACTGACACCTGCCGGGCACTTAGCGCACACTAGGCACCAGGATAAGCACTTAATATGAGTCATCTCATTCAGTCTTCACTTGGATACGCTCTTCTCCATTTGTAGCTGGGAAACTGAGGTTCAGAGACACTAGCTAACTTGCCCTAAGTACACAGCTAGTAAGTGGTGGAGCTGGAACTTGAATTCAGGCCTTTTGCATTTCAAAATGCCTTCTCCAAGGACTGTAGAGCAAAGTCAGAGAGCCTGCAAGGAGAAGAGTTGATGTTAGAGCTGGGAGCTGCCCAGGACGCCAGGCAGGGAAGTGAGCTGAAGGGGGCGTACTCTGGAAGCAGACAGACCCGACCTTGAATTTTGGCTCGGTTGCCTCGCTTGCTGCTCCTTAAGCTCTCTGAACCTCAGCTTCCCCCATCTAAAGTGAGGAACAGGAAAAAAATCCCGCCTTCAAAACTGTGAGAAGCACTTACCTGCAGGACAATGCATGGAAGAGCATGCTATTCCAGGAGGGAATAGCATGTGCAAAGACATGCTGTGGTACAATGAGATGCCACCTTACTCCTACAAGAATGGCCATCAATAAAAAGTCAAAAAACAATAGATCGATGGCATGGATGTGGTAAAAAGGGAATGCTTATACACTGCTGCTGGGAATGTAAATTAATACAATCTCTATGGAAAAGAGTATAGAGATTCTGTAAATAACTAAAAGTAGATCTGCCATTTAATCCAGCCAAAAACACACATGCACAACTATGTTTATTGTGGCACAATTCACAATTGCAAAGATACGAAATCAATGCGAGTGCCCACTGACCAATGAATGGACAAAGAAAATGTGGTATATATACATCATGGAATAATACTCAGCCATAAAAAGGAATGAAATAATGTCTTATTACAGCAACTTGGATGGAGCTGGAGGCCATTATTCTAAGTGAAGTAACTCAGGAATGGAAAATCAAATACTGATTGTTCTCAGTTACAAGTGGGAGCTAAACCGTGAGTATGCAAAGGCATTCAGAGGACATAATGGACTTTGGAGACTGGAGAACGGGAAGTGTGGGAGACGGGGTGGGATTAAAAAAACCTACATATGGGAGGGGGGAGGGATTGTATTGGGAGTTATACCTGATGTAAATGACGAGTTGATGGCTGCTGACGAGTTGATGGGTGCAGCACGCCAACATGGCACAAGTATACATAAGTAACAAACCTGCACGTTATGCACATGTACCCTAGAACTTAAAGTATAATTTTTTTAAAAAAACCTACATATTAGGTACAATGTACACTACTCGGGTGATGGGTGCACTGAAATCTCAGAATTTGCCATGATGTAATTCATCGATGTAAACAAAAGTCACTTGTACCCCCAAAGCTATTGAAATTTTAAAAATATTTTTAAAATAAAATAAAATAAAAACCAAAGCATTATGTATACAATGACATTTCTAATTATCAAACATGAAATAAAAATGTAAATTTAAACCCCTTCCAAAAAATAAAGTGGTAAAATTTTATGGCATATTTGAGGACCTGGAGGGATGCTAGATTGCAGGGTTCTCAGGAAAGGGAGACACCGGCTGGGGCCACCAGAAAGTCATGTCCAGAGCCTTCAGGACCAATCAAATGACTGTCACTTCCTCTCCATTGTCAGTTCTCATTAGAGACTGATGATTTCTCTGGGTCTGCTTTGAACCAAAGCTGCATTCTCCCTCAACTTAGCTCAGGCTGGCGCAGATTCAGGATTGACACTGTCTCTAGCTCTGGCCTCAGCGAGCATCTTAGGGATTCTAGGTGGAGGTAGGTAGGTACCTTGCGGACCTAGAGGTGAAGTGCTTAGGCTCATAGGAGTAGACACAGTGAAAATAGTGGTGGGGCTGGAGAGGATGGGAGAGAATGAATTTAAATACCCTGGAGTCTATTTAGGCTAGCACTTTATACCCATTATCCAATTTAATCTTTACAACCACCCATTCGGAATGTCAAGGCATTGAGGGCAGAGAGCTGAAGGGACTTGGTTCCAGTCACACAAGAGCAGGTGGCAGAGCTGTCTGTCCCCAGAGCCTTTCAGGGGACTGATCTTATGTGGGATTCTTAGCAGGATTTCTAAGGAATGGATTAAATTTCCTCCCGACTGGAGGGACATGAAAAGTCCTAAAGCCTGGCTCTTGATCATCTCCTGGGCAGATGTCCCCTCTCAAAGTCCCTCCCTCCCTGACCCTTGCCTGGCTTACTCTCTGCTTGGCAGGCAGTGTGCTGTACCTCACAGGTTCAGCTGTCAGAACACCCCCTGAGTCCAGGCACAGAGGGGAAGGCAGTCAAGGGGACCTGACACCCAGCTGGATTTGGGGACCTCGCCTCTCCTTGCCAGCTCCATATTGGTGGCCTGGGTCCTCAGAACCCACTGGGCCCCTGCTGCACCCCAGGTTCTGCCTGGCTCACCTTCCACCAGCAGCACCATCCCCACAGCCAGCACCTCGAGCTCCCCAAAGCCGGTGGGCAGGGCACTGGTCTCTGCCATCCTCACTCTCCCTCCTGCCAGTGGCCCAGCTGTCTCTGGCTTCCCGCAGCCAGGCCCTCCCTTTTAAAGGGCCATCCCATGTGCGTGGAGGCACATGCACGTTATTATGCTGGACCTTGGGCTCTTTCTGGATGCCTCCCCCCTGCAAATGGTCCTCTTGGTCCAAGCAGAAGGAACCCATTCACGAGTTGGACAATGCAGCCTTTGTGAAGCCAGAATGGAGCCCTGTCTCATTCATTTCAGCCCCATTGCACAGGATTAAGGTCGGGGAATCCAAATGGTGTGAGACTGAGAGCCTTATTGGAAAAGAATTGCATAACCAAGGGAGGGGAGCAGGAGGAGGGATCTGAGCCGCAGCTGTTCCTGACAAGCCCGGTGCCTGGGCGCGTGTGTCCTCAGGCTCACATGTGTGTACTCCAAAGCGCTGGGGAAAGGATGAAGTTTGGGAAGTCACCTGTTGTCAGAGGAAGAACCCCAAATGGGACCAGAGAATGGGTTTCTGGTTCTGAATCTGTCACTAACTAGTTATGTGCCTGGAGTGGGACCACTAGACTCTTCGTTTACTTTTCTGCAATGTCAGTGTCTTTTGTCTGCGGCCTCTGTATAAGTCCCGGTTAGATATCATGAATATAAACCTCAGGGCTGCATTTCCTGTCTCCCATAGAGCACTTGAGCCACATGAGCATAAAAAATCTCCTAGGACACTGTCTTAGAACAGAGGGGCTGCCGTCTTGTCAGTCTCCGCCCCCCAACCCGCCCAGCCTTGCTGGCCCCGCTAAGAGCTTTGGCTGCTACAAATGACTTCCTGACACACTGGCTCTTTATGCATTGTTATGCTCTGGCTCGTGATAAAATTTACACCAGGAAACACTGATCTAGGGCAACTTAATTCATTTTCAGATTAAGAAACCAAGCTCCAGAGCACTATTGGCAACATAGCTAATATTGAGCCAGGTCAGGCACTGTGCTAAGGGATCTTCTGATGAGTCCTACAAACAACTCCTTGAATTGGATACCATTATCCTTTCCATTTCAGACAAGGAAACCGTGGCTAAAAACAATTAAAATCTGCCTGAGGCCATGCAGTAATTTATGGATGGAGCTGGAACAAAAGCCAATCTCCTATTCCTCAGGCTTAGGCACTTTTCAATGGCATCTTTGACGCACTCTGGTAGAGCAACCCACTCTGTTCCAGGAATGCCCACTTCCCAGGCCTTTCCTCTCATGAGTCCTCACTTCCATCTAAGCCTAATCCCTCCGCAGGGCTGAGCTTATTTTTGCACCCTCCAGAGCGTTCCCTGTTCTTTCTCAATTTCTTTTTTTTTGTTTGTTTGTTTGTTTGTTTTTTTTTGGGATGCAGTCTCGCTCTGTCACCCAGGCTGGAGTGTAATGGTGCAATCTCGGCTCACCGCAACCTCCGCCTCTCAGGTTCAAGCCATTCTCCTGCCTCAGCCTCCTGAGTAGCTGGGATTACAGGCATGTGCCACCATGCTCGGCTAATTTTGTATTTTTAGTAGAGACAGGGTTTCTCTATGTTGGTCAGACTGGTCTCGAACTCCCGACCTCAGGCCCGCCTCGGCCTCTGAAAGTGCTGGGATAACAGGCATGAGCCACCGCGCCCGGCCTTCTTTCTCAGTTTCTACCTTATGGTGTTGGTTAATACATATGTCAGTCCTTTTTTCATGCCTTCAAGGTCACAAAAGCCTTCATGAGAGAAGATAAAGCAGGGCAAGGCCAAGATTAAACGGTAAAGTTCATTTGGGCAAAAGACACAAGGAGGAAGAAGCAGAGATATGGAAACAGGCACATCTGGTGGCTGGGTTTGGGGAGGAGGAAATATAGCTGGGAAACACTGGGAAAATCCTACTGGCTGCACTGGAAGGAAAGAATGAGAAACCAGTATTGTCAAAACTGACCTGGCACCAAGCTAGGCATTTTATGTGTGCGCTGGGGCCCCAGAGATCTTTGCAGGTCATATACCTCACTGGTCTAGGCCTGCCTGGAATCACAGGCATGAAGGACTGGGGAACCCTCTAGAAAAGTCAAACAATATAGGTAGGGCATGCTGGACTAGAGAACAATGCCTCGGGGTCAAATGTGAAGAATAAATGAGCGAGTCAACTGAGTGTCTACTATTAGGAATCATCCCTGGTCAGTGCCCACCGGCATCTTGAGTAGATATGGTAAAGTGAGATAGGGTTAGGAGAGAATAGGTAAAAATTGAAATTAGGCTGGGTGCGGTGGCTCAGGCCTGTAATCCCAGTACTTTGGGAAACTGAGGCAGGAGGATCACTTGAGGCCAGGAGTTTGAGACCATCCTGGGCAACACAGCAAGACCCTGTCTCTACAAAAACTAATTTTTTAAAAAATAGCCAAACATGGTGGTGGTTGCCTGCAGTTCCAGTTACTCAGGAGGCTGAGGTAGGAGGATGGCTTGAGCTCAGGAGTTCGAGGCTACAGTGAGCTATGATTACACCACTGCACTCCATTCTGAGTGACAGAGCAACCCTGTCACTATAAAGCAAAAGAAAGCTTTATGAATGGAGAATTTCCAAAAGTCCTTATTAGAGGTTGGGTTCTGTCTCCAAAAAAACCTGAAGTGCCTTCTCTAAGAACTCTCTGAGCTACCTCTCTGGGGCCGTCGCTGGAGTACCATCCATTGAGGAGAGGGGTGCCCTTGTCCCTCATGTGGAGACATCCCCACCTTTGGCATTCATAGTAATGCCCAGGAGGGGCCAGCTGAAATAGCAGTGTGCTGAGTCCATATCCATGGGGCACTCAAGGCAGGCAGCTGTTTGCCTGGCAGCCTGGGACCATTTGCGGGCTCATGAGAGACACCTCTGATATCTCCCCAAAATATCTGAATCTGTCCAGTTCCTCTGTAAGCAGGGACTTAAAAGAACCAGTGAAACTGGGCACTTACAACTTATGAGGGAGCTTCTGTTCCCACAGGCTATCAAGGCCTTGGAATTTGAGTTTAATTTTCACAAACACCCTGCATGGAGTAGCTTTATTTCTCTTTGTCGGATAAGGACACAGAGGCCAAGAGAGAATGTGACTCACCCAAGGTCACAGCCCATTAATGAAACAGCTGGGATTTGACCCCAGGAAGCCTGGGTCCAGAGCTTAGCCTCCTTCCAATGCCTTTAGCACCGTCAAGAAGCGTTGCTTCATTTCACTGCTTTTTGCTGGAAGACAGTGTCAGAGGAAAGAATTTCCAAAGGCCCTTATTGAGGCGGGGGTTCTGTCTCCATCTTCCCTGGCACTCCACTGGAGTCTGTGTTGTCCGTGGCCTTGTTGGGATGGGGTGCTTTGCAGATGACAGTCCCATGGCTGTTCGCCTCTGGGAAGCTGCCTACTTGTCTTGCTTTGCTGTGCCCTGGCCTCTCTGGGCCTGTCGCTATTGCTATGGAGGGGGGTCCCCCGCCCCCACCCTCAGGACTGAGTGATTCAGAAAGCAATAAGCCGCTGAGTGCTGGGGCTGGGACTCCCCTCCCTAATCCCCAGCCTGTCAGTGTTTATCCGATGGCCTCAGGAGGGGGTGTAAGGGGCTGGCGAGCAAGTGGGCAGCTGCTGGGCTTGCTGGGCTTGCTGGGCCGGTGGGACGGAGCGGTCCAGGGACAGGCCCCTGCCTGGGCCAGAGAGGAGCCAGGAGCCATGAGGGTGGCATTAGGCATGCTCTGGCTCTTGGCCCTTGGGTGGCCCCCCCAGGCCCGGGGGTTCTGCCCCTCTCAATGCAGCTGCAGCCTCCATATCATGGGTGATGGCAGCAAGGCCAGGTATGGTACTGGGTGTGTGGGATGGGCAGCCCAGCCTCCATTGCTGTGCCAGCTAGGCTGGGTTGGGAGGAGTTGGAGCTGGGGCCCTGGGTGAGATCTTCATCTCTCCTGGCCCCTGAGGACCAGGGGTCTTATGGGGTGGTCTGTGCTGCATTATTTTCCAGCAAGCAAAGGGGTGACTCTGTCCGAGAGGTACCAGGTATCTATACACATGGGCCCGAGGGTGAAGCACAAGTGTGTCAGTTCTAGGAAGTCCTTCCTGAGTCCTCCTCCAGGCTCCTGGAGGAGAAGAGCCCTCCTTAAACGTCCAGGAAATCCCTTCCCTTACTGCTTTCTTTTCTTCTCCTTGATTTTTTCTATTCCTTCTTCTTTTCTATATTTCCCCAGCCCCTTCTTTCCCAGGCTCTTGCACTCTCTTGCCTGACCTCTCTACAATGCCCAATCATATTTCCTATGACCTCATCCATGATGGGACCACTTGCCTCTCATTCTCTTCCTCCTCTCAATCTTCGCTGGCCAGATCCCAGGAGCCTCAGCCTCAATCCCTTTTTATGGGTGCTCCAAAAGCCAGGAGTGCCCATCCCATGACAAGCATGCTTCCTTCCATCCCCAGCCTTTTCCTTGACTTTCCCCACCCTCTGTCTGATCCCTCAGAGCACTTCCAATCGCTCCTCCTCTCCTTCCATGACCATTCCCATGCCACCGTGGCTTGTGGACCCTTGTTCTTCCACTACTGCTCATTTTCTTCTTTTCTTTAGCAACCTTTAAAACATCTTTTCTCCGACTTCTTTAGCTTATCCATTAAAGACCTCTGCATGGTTTCTGAGCCACTGATGGTTTCTGATCCAGGGAACAATGTTATCGGAGCTACCCTTTTAATAATCTTGGTAATGAATGTCGAGTTGATTGGGGGAGGAGAGGAGGCAGAGAATGGAGAAGAACCACTAAGAAAAGACCCTTCAAATGATCTGAGAACCAGAACGAACTCCACTGTAGCCCAAGTGTCCAACGCATCAACTCATATGGAGGGTAGGGATCCTGTCCCCAAGAGAAGCCAGGCTGAGCCCTGAACAGGCTGTTTCCAGCCTGGAGAGTGTCACTGGAGTGACAAAAAGCCTCCCATCGCCCATAGGAGGCATAGGGCTGAAAGACACACAACATCCTTGATGAAACCGGTCCTGGAACCCAGGCATTCCGATTCAGTTTTCAGAACACTTTTCTGGTGATGCTGCCATGGGCAGGGACCAGTGATAAGTTCCAGGCAGCAGAGTTAGCCTTAAGATGGAAAATGAGTTTCTAGGGCCGCCAATGTAAGTCAATGGGCATTCCTTCCTCTGAAGCCAGAGCTCTTGGTTCTACCCGCTTGACCATCCCATGGCTAACATGCACCAGCCCATCTGCACGGAGGGTCCTATGAGATCAGGAAAGATGGTAGCGGGCCCTGAGGTCCCCTGTGGCTATGGGCACAGACGGTGCAGTTAGACCAAAGCTCCTTCTGCATCTCAGAAGCCTTCCTCGGATCCCTGTCTCACCTGGGCCTCTCAGAGAGCCCAGCCTTTATGTCTGAGCTGTTGTATCATGAAGTGTGTGCTGTGGTCACTGGGATTACCTGGGAAGAGCTGGACTGTGCACCTGAATGGATTTGTGCCCATGCTGTTTGTCCCAGTTTGCCTCTGGTTTTACCCCACCAGGAGTTGTGCTGGAGGTTTGAGTTGTGCTGTAAGTTTGAGCTGTGGTGTAGGCTTGCATTGGGTTCTTACAGTTTCCTTTAAATCCCCCTTTTGCCATTTTCTCTCCCAAGATAAGTTTTCCAATCACCTGTCTTTCTCTCACCTACATCCAGACCTTCCTCCTTGCAATACCCAAACCTGTATTTTTTTTTTTTTTTTTTTTTTTGAGACAGGATCTTGCTCTGTCACCCAGGCTGGAGTACAATGGCACAATCATAGCTCACTGCAACTTCCAACTCCTGGGCACAAGCCACCTTCCCACCTCAGCCTTCTGAGTAGCTGGGACTATAAGCATGAGCCATCACACCTAATCAAACCTATTTTATTATCTGGAAATACCGTTGCTGTAAATGCTCTTTCTTCCTGAGCTAGATTACACACTGTATGGAGACAGGGGCTATGAGGCTGATTCTCTTCTGAACTGCCCATCACTTAGTAGGAGTTCCACGTATATTTGCTCAAAAGGAGTGAATAAGAATATCCGTGCTGTTTGTGGGCACTGTTTACAAGAAAAAACAAGCCCAACCCAGCCGCCTTTAAGTGGAGTATATGAGTTATTCTGAGGGATGCTGGTGATATGTGTGTGTACCTCCAGGAAAGCCTGATATGACCAGTAGGTTATGCTATTACAAGAGAACAACCTCCCTTAGACAGGCCTGTTCAGTGGTTGAGGGGCTTAGGATTTTATTTTCGGTTTACGTACTGTAGAACATAACCCTGAAATGTAGGCTCCTTGAGGGCAGGGACTGCTTCCTATTATCTCTCTATCCTCTGCTTTAGTCTCAGTCATAACAGAATAAGGTTTAAGAAGTCGTGGTTTGGGTAGAAGAGTTGATAAGACTGACCCGATCTACTTGCAGTGCTGAGATGCAAACAATGATGACAGTGATCCATACCCTTGGGCTCATGCAGGGTGGCAGGCAATGTGCTGGGCTTCTACATGCATTATCTCTTTAACCCCATAACCACCTGTGGAGTCTATTTGATGGCAAAACTGAGGAAACGAGACATTACCTAGTATACTCAAGGACACATAGCCAGCACGCAAAGAGCCCAGGTGTGAATCCAGCTGTGACGCTGCCAAGTCCTGGCTCTTGAACACCTTGATCATCACATGGCTCACCAGAGGTGGAGAGACTTGAGGTGCTTTCATTTTTTATGTCCTTGGTACATTTTTTGTTAAATGATAAACCAAAACAGTTACAAAAATTAAGGGAAAATTTAACAAACGAACATTTTTATTTATTTATTTATTTTTTAGACCAAGTCTTGCTCTGTCACCCAGGTGGGAGTGCAGTGGGGTGATCTCCGCTCACTGCAACCTGTGCCTCCTGGGTTCAAGCGATTGTCCTGCCTCAGCCTCCCGAGTAGCTGGGACTACAGGCGTGTGCCACCATGCCTGGCTAATTTTTGTATTTTTTAGTAGAGACAAGGTTTCACCATGTTGGCCAGGCTAGTCTTGAGCTCCTGACCTCAGATGATCCACCCGCCTCCACCTCCCAAAGTGCTGGGATTACAGGCGTGAACCACCGTGCCTGGCCAAACGAACACTTTTAACACATATTTGCAAAGCAACAGTGCACAACGTGATCACGGGGTTTATTAATACTGTTCATTCTTAGTGCACTGTGGGTGCTGTGGGCTGTTATGGGTCGTAACAGTGTAAAGGTGAAGACTTGCAGGACCGTGAAGACCAAATGACCTTCCTGGGACCCTTGTGAAAGGCTCTCAGAGCAAGACCTCTGCAAAAAGGAAAAGTGGAGCTGGCTTGCTCCGGGCCCCTCTCCAGGTCCCAGCCATGGCCTGGACTCGGGTGTGGGTGTCCGGTGATAACAGGCAGAACTGGAGGCCTCGCAAAGGGAGGAAGCGGTGGGAGGTCCCAGACCAGGCAGGATCCTTGCTCAACTATCCCCCATTTCTGCCAGCAGGACGGTGGTGTGCAACGACCCCGACATGACCCTGCCTCCGGCGTCCATCCCTCCGGACACCTCCAGACTGCGCCTGGAGCGGACGGCCATCCGCAGGGTTCCTGCCGAGGCCTTCAGGCCCCTGGGCCGCCTGGAGCAGCTGTGGCTGCCTTACAACGCCCTCAGCGAGCTCAACGCCCTCATGCTGCGTGGCCTGCGACGCCTGCGGGAGCTGCGGCTGCCTGGGAACCGCCTGGCCACCTTCCCCTGGGCCGCGCTCAGGGACGCCCCCGAGCTGCGGCTGCTGGACCTGCAGGCCAACCGCCTTTCGGCTGTGCCCCCTGAGGCCGCGCGCTTCCTGGAGAACCTCACCTTCCTGGATCTCTCCAGCAACCAGCTGATGAGGCTCCCGCAGGAGCTGATCATCTCCTGGGCTCACCTGAAGACCGGTATCTTCCCTCACAGCCACCACCCCAGGCTGGTCCTAGGTAAGAGGTGGCATCCTTCACCTGGGGTCTTAGGCAAGTCACCATGCTTCTCTGAGTTTCGATTCTTTATTTAGAAAATTGAAATCATACCTGCCTTCCAGGTTTAAGCAAAGATAGTGAGATCCACAAGAGCGGCGGGTTTAGGAGCTCAATCCACAAGCCAGACTGTGGCAGTTCGCATCCCAGTCATAAGAGAGGTCTTTCCAGGTCACACAACCAGGAGAAGGCCCCTGAGACTCAATTTCCCAACTCAGAGCTGGATGGGTTAGTACACTACACCAGCTGGACCTGCTATTTCTTCGGTTCCTTCCTGTTCCTAACAAACCAACAGCTTACCATGTGAGCTAGATCTCCTTTCCTGCCCAAGGCACCTGCCTGGTCCTGAGAATGACAGAAGGGGCATAATTCATTCTGGAAAATTGATCTGAATTATACAACTCATACATGAATAAATACAAACGTTTAAAATATTGCAGAAGAGGTTAAAGACCCTTCTGTCCTCTCTCCCTATTCCAACCCCTTCCCAAAAGTAGTTACTATTATCATATTTATATGCAAGCTCCCTATCTGTTCAGATACATTTCATATGCATATGTATGTACATATATATACACATACATACATGGATTAAGAAAAGTTATGTGTGGGTTTTACATAAAATTTTGTCATACATACTAACCAACACTAACTTTTTGACCCAACACTATATCTTGTAGATCTTTCTAAATTTCTACAAATGGATCAAGTTCATTTTTAAAACTACTGCACAACATTCTATAGTATACCATATCTGCACTATGTTATAAACATATTTATACTATAGTTTATTTAGCCATTCCCCCTTTAGTGGACTTTTAAATTGTTTCCATTATGTTGTTAACACCTATGATGCAACAGAGAACATTCTTGGCAATACGTTCTTGTGCACATCAATGTTTCTCTAGAATAGGAACTGAGAAGTGGAATTATTAGGTCACAGAGTGTGCATATTAGACATTTAAAAACCCATCTGGTCTGGGTTTGGTGGCTTTCACCTGTAACCTCAGCACTTTGGGAGGCCGAGGCGGGTGGATCACTTGAGGTCAGGAGTTTGAGACCAGCCTGGCCAATATGGTGACACTCTGTCTCTACTAAAAATACAAAAATTACCGGCCGGGCGCGGTGGCTCAAGCCTGTAATCCCAGCACTTTGGGAGGCTGAGACGGGTGGATCACGAGGTCAGGAGATCGAGACCATCCTGGCTAACACGGTGAAACCCCGTCTCTACTAAAAAATACAAAAAACTAACCGGGCGAGGTGGCGGGCGCCTATAGTCCCAGCTACTCCGGAGGCTGAGGCAGGAGAATGGCGTGAACCCGGGAGGTGGAGCTTGCAGTGAGCTGAGATCCGGCCACTGCACTCCAACCTGGGCGACAGAGCGAGACTCTGTCTCAAAAAAAAAAAAAAAAAAAAAAAAAAAAAATTAGCCAGATGTGGTGGTGGGCACCTGTAATCCCAGTTACTTGGGAGGCTAACGCAGAAGAATTGCTTGAACCTGGAAGGCGGAGGTTGCAGTGAGCCGAGGTTGCTCCACTGCACTCCAGCCTGGGCAATGAGTGAGACTCCATATTTTTGAATGCCTTCCAATTCTAGGTGCTGGGAATACAGCAGAGAACAAAAGAGATGAAAATGTATATACTCATGGAACTAACAATTAAAATGGCCAAAATGTTTAACTTTTGCCAGTCTGGCAAGTGAAAGTTTCACTGTTGTTTAACTTTGCCTTTTACATTCATTCTTTCTGGCCCTATTGTAATAAAATGAAAGCCAGGTAGCACACCACTGGAGCCAGGCATTGATGAATCTTGGGTTGCAGATGTATCATTAAGTGCATTTAACCAATGACACAAGGCAGCAACCTCTGGTGAGACAGGGTAAGGGGGAGGTGGGAAAAGGAACTGGCACCCATGGGTTGTGCTCAAAGAGACCTGAGAAACATGAATATCCAGTCAGATCTGAATGCACCCACCCCAACCCTTTGACACATGTATTAAATATATCTATGTGAATGTATAAGATATCATTGATTATTAGATATACTATTAAAATCAATAAGTCTTTGGGGACTAAAAGGAGATAATATCAAGTGCATTTATCTTGCATTTCAGTAATGTAACCCTGTAAGAAGGAATTGTGCCTTAGAATTGAGGACACAGGGCACCTCATTTATATGCACATGGTACCCCTCTATCTCTATAATGTTCTTTGACAGAGTGGGTACAATGACCTGCTTTCGGCTCTGTAAGAATGCTCAATTTTAGAGTAAAGACAGTGGGGGATATATCCCAGGATTTGATTTTCTGGCCCTTTCACCCTGCTGTTTACGCCCATTTGAGCCATGTCAAAGGGTCCGTGGCTCAGAGCAGCCGCCTTCATTGCTGGGATGATGCTGAAAATACCATTGATACTGGGAGAACTGGCATTAAGGATCAGGGGTCAGTGATGCATTCCTAGAAATTGATTTTGTCATATTGCGATTATTGTGGAAATACTACCTGGCCAGTGGCCTGAAAGGATGAGTCCGAGAATGGCAACAGTAACTGCCAGTTCTGTCAGGATGCTGTATATCTACCCAGTACTTAAAATGATTTATTTTTGGCCGGGCGCGGTGCCTCAAGCCTGTAATCCCAGCACTTTGGGAGGCCGAGACGGGCGGATCACGAGGTCAGGAGATCGAGACCATCCTGGCTAACACGGTGAAACCCCGTCTCTACCAAAAAATACAAAAAACTAGCTGGGCGAGGTGGCGGGCGCCTGTAGTCCCAGCTACACGGGAGACTGAGGCAGGAGAATGGCGTAAACCTGGGAGGCGGAGCTTGCAGTGAGCTGAGATCCGGCCATTGCACTCCAGCCTGGGCGACAGAGCGAGACTCTGTCTCAAAAAAAAAAAAAACCACAAAGATTTATTTTTTATTATGTTTAAAGCAAGGCTGAAAAGAAAGTAATGCTATTATTTAACACAAAAAATCAAATTTCAGGTCATATTACTAGCAAGGCAAGGAACTGGGCCCGGAGGCCAGTTCTGCTGACTCTGAATGAGGACCTGCCTGTCCTCCCAGAGGGGAAAGGGTGCTGGGCTTGAGGACCTTGAATATCTATCCGAATATCTTGTCTTCTTTTTCACCCCTGCAGGGCTACAGGACAACCCCTGGGCATGTGACTGCCAACTCTATGACCTGGTTCATCTTTTGGATGGCTGGGCCCCAAACTTGGCCTTCATTGAGACCGAACTGAGATGTGCCAGCCCACGCAGCCTGGCCGGAGTGGCCTTCAGCCAGCTTGAACTGAGGAAGTGCCAGGGCCCAGAGCTCCATCCAGGAGTGGCCAACATCAGGTCCCCTTTGGGTGGCACAGCATTGCTACGCTGTGGAGCTACTGGAGTCCCTGGGCCCGAGATGAGCTGGAGGAGGGCCAATGGCAGGCCCCTTAATGGTACAGGTATGTGAGCTACAGGGATGCTGCACTGAGACCCCAGACTGGGGAGAGCAAAGCAGTGCCCCAAATGGGGGTTTGGCAGGGCCAGAGGGAAGTTGTCTAAGCAAAGCTCGCTTCCATCTGTCTGAGTTGAGTTTGATGGGGGGCTTCCCAGAGGCAAGTCACTGTGACAACAGATTCAACAATGACAATGGCTCTTGACCTGTCCTATCATATCCCATCAGCCACTCTATAGAGACTGGGGGCCCACACTGAGAGAACAAAAAGCTGACTTTTTGGTGGAAGATCCTCTTTTAGTGTATTAATTTTATAATAAGTTTACCAGTTGTAAATATTAAGCCAGAATTACCTGGAGTAATTAATGATGTGAGCTACCATCTATCGAGCTCTTCGTGTGGTTCTAGCACAGTGCTAAGTGTATTATGTACATAATGACATTGAACTTCAGAGAGCAACCCAGTTTTCCTTCTTATTTTGCATGTAAGTATACTGAGGCTCTGAGAGGCTAAATGCTACATTACACAGGTCATATATGGAGGAGCTGCGGTTCTAGCACAATCTAGCTGGTCACCTTTGCAAAATTCCAGGGCCCTTAAGAACATAGTGGGTTGGCTGGGCGTGGTGGCTCACACCCAGTCCTCGCAGTTTGGGAGGATGAGACAGGAGGATCGCTGGAGTCTAGGAGTTACCAGCATGGGCACCATAGTGAGACCTTGTCACAAAAAGCAAACAAACAAAAAACTGCTGAGCATGGTGGCATGTGCCTGTGGTCCCAGCTACTCAGGAGGCTGAGGTGGGAGGATCACTTGAGCCTGGGAGTTCCAGGCTGGAGTGAGCCATGGTCACACTGCTGCACTCCAACCTGGATGACAGAGCAAGACACTATCTGAAAAAAGCTAACAACAACAAAAAAGCCCATAGTGTGAGCTTGTCAGATTTAGAAGGCATCATTCTTAGGCTCTGCCTCAGCCTGGGGCTCCAGAGGCTCCCCACCTATGAGCCCAAAGTAATACTGATCCCCTGAACTAGTCTAAGAAAAGTTGAATGACTACCAGTGTTTTCTCAGGATGACACCTGAGTGTGCACCAGCTGGGGCTGTGAACTTGGCCCTGAAAGGCAGCTTGGGGCAGATGGGCCCATTTGTTCTCCCTCACATGCCTGTTTTCCTCCTAGTGCATGAGGAAGTCTCCAGTGACGGCACGAGCTGGACTCTGCTGGGCCTGCCTGCAGTGTCCCACCTTGACTCCGGAGACTACATCTGCCAAGCCAAGAACTTCCTGGGAGCCTCTGAGACTGTTATCTCCCTGATTGTCACTGAGCCGCAGACTTCCACAGAACACAGCGGGAGCCCAGGGGCACTATGGGCAAGGACAGGTGGTGGAGGGGAAGCCGCTGCTTACAACAACAAGCTGGTGGCCAGGCATGTCCCCCAGATTCCCAAACCTGCTGTCCTGGCCACTGGACCCTCTGTGCCCAGCTCAAAGGAGGAGCTGACCCTCCAGCACTTCCAGATGGATGCCCTGGGAGAGCTCTCTGATGGGCGGGTGGGACCCTCAGAGGCACGAGTGGTGAGGTCTGTGAAGGTGGTGGGAGACACTTACCACAGCGTGTCCTTGGTGTGGAAGGCACCCAAGGCTAAGAACACAACTGCCTTCAATGTCCTCTATGCGGTCTTTGGGCAGCACAGCATGCGGCGGGTGATTGTGCAGCCTGGGAAGACCAGAGTGACTATTACTGGGCTGTTGCCCAAGACCAAGTATGTGGCGTGTGTCTGCGTGCAGGGCCTGGTGCCCCGGAAGGAGCAGTGTGTTATCTTCTCCACCAACGAAGTGGTGGATGCTGAGAACACTCAGCAGCTCATCAATGTGGTGGTGATCAGTGTGGCTGTCGTCATTGCCCTGCCTCTCACGCTGCTTGTCTGCTGCGGTGCTCTTCAGAGGCGCTGCCGAAAGTGCTTCAACAGGGACTCCACTGAGGCCACAGTTACCTACATCAACCTAGAGAGACTAGGCCACAGCGAGGATGGCTTGGAGGAGCTGTCCCGGCACAGTGTCAGCGAGGCCGACAGGCTTCTCTCAGCTCGTTCCAGTGTGGACTTTCAGGCCTTTGGAGTCAAAGGGGGCAGGAGGATCAATGAGTACTTCTGCTGAGGGACGTGCCTCCACAATTCACACACCTGCCCGCCCACTCTCCTTCTTTAACTCTGACACCTGAGTACATGATCACCCACTCTTACCTGCTCGGGTACCTGCTTACACAGATACTTACACACAACAACAGCAGCAGCAGCTACTGCAACAACCACTAACACTTGTTAAGCACTTACTACAGGCTAGAAAGTGTTCTAAGTGCTAAATTCTTGTAACAATCATTTGCAGCAGGCACCACTATTCTCTCCATTTCCCTGGGGTGGGGGGTTAAGAAACTTGCCTGTTTCAGTCAGCTTTTGCTGTATAACAAATGAAAGCAAAATCTTAGTGATATATAGCAGTGAACACTTATTTTCACACTCACAGGCCTGTGGGTTGATTAGGATGGCTCTGCTCTGTGTGTTTCATTTGGAGCCTGGGCTGGAGAGTAGCAGTGGGTACCTGGGGCAGGTTTCTCTCATGGTGCAGTTGAATGATAATAGAGGAATGATTTTTCATGCAATGCCTGTTAAGTTCTTAGTTCAGAATTGGTATACTGCCACTTCTGTCCATATTCTATCTGCCAAAGCAAGTCTCATGGCCAAACCCAAGTTTAACGGGGCAAGTAAGGACACTTCTCCCCTGGAGGTGATGGTAGAGCACAGAATATGTGCTAAACAGTGATTTAATCCTTCATTGACCAGGATTACACAGCTAGGCAAATTTAGCTAACTCTGAGATTTGGACCACGCAGTTGGGATCCACGGTTAAAAGTCCTTACCATTCTCATATACTGCACCTTGATTACATTAATGCTAATTCATAGGCACTCACACACACCATCTCTCTATGCATTAGCCATACTGGTAGTTACCCATCCTCACTAACACACACACCACACTCATAACCCACTGTGCCCTCACTGAATCTAATATTTATTCTCAGAGTGCTATTCTGCCTAGAGACAATCATTTGATTTTTCGATAAATGCTAGAGTTTGAGACAATGCCCAAGAGAACATTGCTCATTTGCTTTCAGAATGTCAGGCTGGAGGGATCCAAGAGATCTCATTACACTCTATGCTGTCTGGCACACTCACTTCTGCCCCCATGCAGCAGCCTTTGTGATTCTTACCAAAACCTACCTGGGTTCTTGAGAGTGTCTCAGAGCCTTCCTGGTTGCTCAAGTTGTTTCAAAGGAAAATTCCTGTTTGCTTTTTCTTAGAGCTAGGAAACCACTGAGATGTTATCTCTGTGCACTGGGGAAAGTGAATGTTCCCAGCAGAAGGCTCAATTTGTTTCTTGTTTATAGAGCTGATCTCTGGCATGAGGAGCATCCAGGGTACCTGTGCCAAGTCCTTTGGGTAGCAACTGAAGAAATTTTGGGACGGCAAGTGATCAAAGAAAAGTGTTTTGCTACTATTATGCAGGAAACTCCAAGTATTTGCAAGTATTATGTCACGTGATTTATTAGATATAAGCCAGTGTGATGCAGTGCTTCCTAAAATTACTGTACTCCCCCTCACATTTACAAAACACCTTACCACATATTTCACTCAGTTTTCTCACATGTGATACTCATGACAACCCACTATGGAGGTGGGGCTGTTTGATTTTACAGACGAGGACCAAAGAGTTGAATGATTTATACAAGGAAGTGATGAATTCTCTTTCAGAATCCAGTTCTCTGACAACTTTCTCATCAGGCTGAGGGTCTTTATTCAGTATCAGTCCCTGCAGTGTGGTCCACAGCAGGTTCACTACAGAAATTAACTTTTTAAAAATCGCCGAAACCTGGGATCAGAACCATGAGAGCACCTATGCACATGAGCATGGAATTTCCATTCTTGGATATCTTCTGCCACCACCTGGAGGGTGCACCTGACTATAACTTGTGGGCCATAGACATTGGTAAGAGAGGTGGTTTTGTTGAAAGATGACAAAGACACTGTATACATTGGGAGCCAGCAAACTTTTTTCCTGCAAAGAAAAGCAAATAGTAAATATTTTAGGCTCTGTTGCTACTACTTAACTCTGCTGATGGGATGCAAAAGCAGCCATAGACAATATGTAAATTAGTAGTTATGGATGTCTTCCAATAAGACGCTTTTTACAAAAACAGTTGACAGGCTGGATTTGACCCTGAGACTGTAGTTTGTTTACCCCTTATGAAGATTTAGAAAGGCATTTCTGGTGAGTTTTTGGAGACCCAAGACTCAGTTCTGACTGTTTGATAAATGAGAGTGATAGACACCCCCAAAATCAGGACAAATGTAAACACAGTAGATGAAAGCAGTCGTCTGTTGAAGTGATCAGGGCGTTGCCTTTAAATGATTGTGTGAACAATCATGATGGAATAGTTATTGACCTAAAGACAAGTAACATGTAGCCAGTTTTACTGAGTCTTGTTTGAAGAAAAATCAGGAACTTAAAAGCAAGAAATCTGTAGTATTTATCTGATGTTAACAGAGAGAGAGAAAGAGAGAGTTCAATCTTGCCAACAATCCAATGGTTTATTGGGACCTATTTTCATGGTCTGTACGGAAAGGCCTCTGATATGGTTTGACTGTGTCCCCACCCAAATCTCACCTTGAATTGTAATAATCCCCACGAATCAAGGGTGGGGCCAGGTGGAGATCATTGAATCATGGGGGCAGTTTCCCCCATACTGTTCTCATGGTAATGAAAAAGTCTCATGCGATTTGATGGTTTTATAACTGGAAGTACCTCTGCACAAGTCCTTTTGCCTGACACCATGTAAGACATGCCTTTGCTCCTCCTTGCCTTCTGCCATGATTGTGAGGTCTCTCCAGCCATGTGGAACTGTGAGTCCCCTAAACCTCTTTTTCTTTATAAATTACCCATTCTTGGGTATGTCTTTACCAGCAGCATGAAAATGGACTAATACAGCCTCCAAGATGATAAGCCTCCCAATACTCATCTGTCAACCTTCCTTTGTGTATCCTGTCATCCCTGGTTTGCTCTTGTAGAGAAGAATCATCCTGGATTATGCCCATGAATATTCAAGTCATGGGAAGAAACACATTCTTATTGTAAAAAATAAAACGATGTCTGGCTTACCTTAGTCTTTTAGTATGTGAGTCTGATGAGTATGAGTTAGTCCCTGAAAATTGAATGCCCTCTGAGTATCCTGGCAAAAGAATTTCTGGCCTTCCAATGCTGAAGACCAATTTGGGCCATGGTGAGGCTGCAGCATAGCTGGCCTTGGAAGCCTGGTTTGGAGGTTGGTTGGAATCATAGCATCCTCATGATTTCTTTTTATGACTGCAACAAGGTTATAGTCTTCATGATTAAGCAGAGAATATGTCCAAGGTCACTTGCCCATTGTAGTTGCTGGGCACAAAAAGGCAAATACAGAAATTGTGCTCTGGACAGTGAATGTGGGCTATCAAACCTAGACTATCAATCAAGGGATTCAGTGAGCAGTTTGTCTAGAGGACAAGAGCTGGAAATTTTTGTCTTGATTATCATATAATCTAACAAGGACAAAAATCAACATACAAGTACCTGAGCATATTTATTCACAAGGGCATTGTAGTTAAGATAGGTTAGATTTATGCTTAGGCAACCATTCCCAAATGTCCCCGGCTTAACACAGAAAAATGTATTCCTGTTCCACAGACTCTACTTAAGTTTGGGAAATGCAGAAGGAGGGAGGGCTCTGCTTCACTTATTTATTCAAGGACACGGCTGGGAAGGCTCTACCATTTGGAATGTCAGTGATTGCCACAATAAGGAAAAAGATAAATTGGAAGATCGGGTTAGGGCTTTTCAAACCTCATTTCTTGTAACATTTCATTAGCCAGATCAAGAGTCTTGTAGCCCACCTATTTCAAGGAGGCTTTGAAAGGTCATCTTTTGTATGTCTGCCACAGACATACCTCAGAATGTGGGTAGCTGAGGCAGCATCTCAGACATGCTAGCAGCAGAGGATGGGGGTGGGAAAGAGTCCTAGCTTTAGAGAAAGGGAGTACAGCATGTCTGCTCCCTGATAGGATGCCCAGTTCTCTGTCTGAGGTATCCCAGTGTTTTACTAATATTGGGAAGGTGAGTGGCATTTTCCAATTGAATAGACAGGACACTCTCCTATTAAGATTCTATTAAGACAAGCCAGGGAGCTGCCTTCCTGAAGCCATTTATATCTAAGCAATTCACAAGCACAGAGTAATTCCTCCCCCATGACTCTGTCTCTATGGAGAATTTTAAGAGCCTAGTTCTGAAAAGCATCCTGCAAGAGGGAAGATGGGTTATAATATTCCCAGACCCTCTTGCCATTTTTGTTAGGGTCTCTTGAGTTTAGAGACTACACTTAACCACAGGTTGTTTAACATAAATAACTTGACCCACGCTAACTTTAATTGTCCTGGTCTCCTGCCTCCGTTTCCAAGAGAGCCACTCCCTGTGTTCATATGCCAAATAAGGAAACCAGAGAATAAGGGGGTCAGGAAAGGAGTAGGGGGCAGTAGAGAAGTGGCCTAGATGATTCTAGAGATAGCATGCCAGTGGGTGTGCTTCACGAGCTTCCTGCAGACTTCTGGGAAGTCGGATGGAGCTGGATTCATTTGGAAAGGCTGGCATGAGAAGGAAAGACAGGAAACTGTGGGGAATGGAGAACTCTTAAGATCTTTATTCTTTGGGGTAAGGGGAGAGAAAGGAATCCACTAGTGGTTTAGAATAGTCATGAATTAAATCACATATTTCAATGAAACAAGCCTGGCAAAGCCTTAGCAAATCTGGTAGGGTACTTTGGAGTGATAATTGCTCATCAGAGTTTTCCCCCATCAGGGCAAACTGGCCAGGCCCTCACCACCCTCAGTCACTGGATGTGGGATGTGTCTGCCTTGGGAAGAACATGACCTCATGCAACCATTCCTTGCAGCTAAGCATCCACTCATCCCTTGAAGGGGGATCTAGGCAGCACATCGCCATATGTATGACAAACTTTGTGCCGATAGCTCTCGTTTTGTTTTGGATTTTTACCTTGAGACAAACTCCAGTGATCCAGCCAGGTTTTAGAGTTAGACTCTTTGGAAACTCCTGCAAATATATCTGGCTTGGATGGAAAGCTTGGAGTGTAATCAGCTTAGTTGGTGACCCATTTCCCCCCTCACTGGTTAGCTAAGCGGATTTTCTTTGCTGAGGCCTTTTCTAGGGTACGATGTATATCATGAGTCTCAAAGGAACTGATGGAATTTCAATATTCAACTGGAAGTGCCCTAGTTAATAGGGATGTAGACTTTTCAGATCTTAAAGAGTTTGTCGGTGGGAGGAGGATTCATGGGCACCAACTGTGTGCTAGGTGTTGTATTTAACATAATCTCAAAATTTTCTAAAAATATGGCTGGATATAGTGACTTGCACCTGTAATCCCAGTTACTTGGGAGACTGAGAAGTTTGAGAACAGCCTGGGCAACAGAGTGAGACCCCGTCTCTGAAAAAATATAAAAATTAAAAAATAATGAAAAATAAATTCCTGGAAATATAATGAGGTATTTGTTACTATTCTCACTATGCAGAGGAGAATCACAGAAATTACTTTACATTCCAAAGATCTCAAGACTCAGAAGCACAAGCAAGAGATAAGACTCCTTGGGACAGGGTCTATAATAGGTTTGCCCTCGACCCTGTTCCTTTCATTGAGCAAGAGTATAGCTTAAAGCAAATGACCAATAAATATTTGTGGAATAAATGAAGAGTGAAAGAGCAAGCATGTAAAATTGCATATATCTCTTTTTAAAATGTAGGTTGTTCATTCTGACCAAGAGAAATACACAGTATTAAGGAAAGGTTGTGAAGTCCAAGAAAATAATATTTTGGTTTAATCAGAAAATACCATCTTGTATTTGAAACTGGTGATACAAGCTGCAGAGGCAGCTGTCTTGATGCAGTAGAAGCATGACTACACCACCCGTGGGGTTGGGAAGAGAACAAATGATGGAAATGAACACAGAATTACTTTGTTACTCATTACCTATTTTCACTTTGAGAAAATGATTGGAAATTCTAGGTTTCAGGAATCAACTGCAAATGATGAAGCATTAGATGGATTCTGGCCAAATCCCCTGAACAGTGGTGCTCAGAATAGCACTGCCTGCTTGTTTCTCAGACTTCTTTTTAAGACACTGAGAAATGTAGAATCTGTATGGAATTGGACATCTGACTTGGAGTTTACTTTTCAGACTCAAGAATCACACAAATGTTGAATTTCCTGATGCTAGTTAAGAGACATTGATCCCCCTTCGTGTGTTCTGACTGAACCTGTGATCTGGGCTGTAACAGACCTCAGAGCTCCCAGGAGCTTTCCTGCTGCTGTGCGACCTACATCACCATGGATTACCAATAATAGGATTTGCCACTCGGAAGCTGGGGCGATACTTATTCAAAACTCACAACGTATTTTCTTACAGAGAAATATGGCTTCAGTTTTTCATCACTTCCTGTTAGTTCTGGTCTTTCTGGATACACACGCAGCTCAGCCTTTCTGTCTGCCAGGATGCACTTGTTCAGAGGAGAGTTTTGGCAGGTGCGCTCTGCTGGCCAGATGTTAGAGGGTTATGGGGAATGGGTTTTCTTTGGGGATGATGTGGAGTGGAAGCAGGCTTAGAATTGGCAGGAAATCAGCAAATCTCTATGAGACTCATTCTAGTTGGGACTGAACTTTGCTGAACTGTGCATTTTTACCAAAATGAGTCTAACCCTTTTATTTCAATGAATAATAATATTTTTATTCTGATTCACATGTCTAATGCCAGGATCAGCCTGACCCCACTTTCCAGTTCCTTGTTGTTTATCTTAAAGTTGTTCTGGTTTCTTATACAGGACTCTGCAGTGCATATCTGTCTCCTTGGGAAAGATCCCTGGGAACCTTTCTGAAGAGTTCAAGCAAGTGAGAATTGAAAACTCACCCTTATTTGAGATGCCCCAAGGGTCTTTCATCAACATGAGCACCTTGGAATACCTTTGGCTCAACTTTAACAATATTAGTGTGATCCACCTGGGAGCCCTGGAGCATCTGCCAGAACTGAGGGAGCTGAGACTCGAAGGGAATAGGCTCCGCTCAGTACCATGGACAGCGTTCCGTGCCACCCCTCTCCTGAGGGTCTTGGATCTCAAACGCAATAAGATTGATGCACTCCCTGAGCTGGCTCTTCAATTCTTGGTCAGCCTGACCTACCTTGACCTATCCTCCAATAGGCTTACAGTTGTATCCAGAAGTGTCTTCCTGAATTGGCCAGCCTACCTGAAACGCCGGCAACCTGACTGTGGGGCCGGGATTCTCTCCAGCCTGGTGGTGGCACTTCATGACAACCCCTGGGTATGTGACTGTCGCCTAAGGGGGCTTGTCCAGTTTGTCAAGTCCATTACCCTCCCAGTCATCCTGGTGAATTCCTACCTGATATGCCGGGGCCCTCTCTCCAAGGCAGGGCAGCTTTTTCATGAAACTGAGCTTAGTACTTGCATGAAGCCACAGATCTCAACCCCCAGTGCCAATGTCACCATCCGGGTGGGACAGAATGTAACCCTGCGATGCTTGGCACAGGCCAGCCCCTCACCATCCATTGCATGGACTTATCCCCTGAGTATGTGGAGAGAATTTGATGGTAAGCCACATGCACCCTCTCAGTGTATCTGGAGGGAATGGAGAGGTCTGTAGCAATCCCATCCTCATTAGAGAGGTTCAAAGCTGGGTCAATCACGAAGGATGGGTGCAAGTAAGACTGGGATAGCCCTGAATTATGCTCACTAGAACAGAAAAGATTCCAAGGTAGTGTTCCATTATTGGCATTATTTTAAATGTTTGCATACAGATCTCTCTAGAACACATACACCTATGTAAATACACATTTCAGGGCTAATTTAATATCTTATGTAAATAATATAAAATTTTACATGAGCAGATATAGTCTTTGGGAATCTTCTAGATGCAAAACACTGGACCATGTATTTTAGAATTCTAGAATTTTTTATTAGGACTGATTCTAGAGATGATCTATTACTTATTTCCTTAACTTGCCTGAACTGAATCACCTGGGGTGCTTGTTTGAAATAACATTGACATAAAATTGTTCAGACCTTATTGGCTTAAATTTGTAATACTGGGACCCAGGGAAAGGAAGTGACCTCTGTGGGCCCCAGGGCTGGAATTCAAACCTGCCTCTTCTTTCCTGGAACCCTGTGCTCTGTTTTCATACCTCAGCTGGGATTACCTTTCATGCTACTCTGTAGGGTTGGGCACATCACAAAGCCAAGGATGACCTCCTTGGGGGTATCCCGAAGCTGAAAAGAAAAATCTTTGTACATTCCTCGTGTCCTGCCTTCTGTTCTCTGTCTAGAAGACAACTAGGAATAGCTGGGTAAAACTTGGGAAATATAGTCGTTTGCCCAGACATTTGTTATACATTATGACAAACCTCTGAATGGTTCAAAAACTACCCAATTAACTGAATTTTCACATTTTTATATTGTTTTGATGATACCTTATTGGTTTTACATTCAATATCGATGAAAGAAAAATATGGGATTTATTGTTGTATCCTCTTTGAAAACCAAGAAATGCATCCAGGTGTTGTGTTTTGTGGTGCTCTATAATCACTCTTTGGCAACATGTTATATATAATCTCTCCGTAAAAATATAAGCTAAGACTGAACACTTACCTTCAAACTAATGAGGTAGTTGATTGCTTATCATCCCATTTTATTGACAAGAAAACTGATGTCAAGAAAATTTAAGCAACTTGCCCAGGACCACATAGGATAGGAGCTCCATTAGGGATAGGAGCCCAGGCATGTGGCTCCAGGTTCTGAGAAACTGTGCATTTGGAAGGTAAGAAGGTACTTCTTGAAGCTCATAATATTACACAATCACATAGTTGCAAGAACTCTCCTGAAAGCCATGGCTCAGGAAGGCAAAGGTGGTTTGGTGGGTGCAGTTAGTGAAGTTGAAAGAGTATGGTCTTCATAGATTGAAGAGCCAGGTCCCAGACGAATTGTTGCTTCTGAACACCTCTCACTATGGGCAAGTTGATGGATTGCTCCAATCCTCAACATCCTATGTGTAAAAATCAGTTACTTATCTTACAGGATTGCTGGGAGGCAAACACCTGACACCAGGTACAAGGTTCATAAGAGGTTACCACCATCTTTTTTTTTTTTTTTTTTTTTTTTGAGGCGGAGTCTCGCTCTGTCGCCCAGGCTGGAGTGCAGTGGCGCGATCTCGGCTCACTGCAAGCTCCGCCTCCCGGGTTCCCGCCATTCTCCTGCCTCAGCCTCCCGAGTAGCTGGGACTACAGGCGCCGTACCACCATCTTTTAACAACAACAACAACAACAAAAACCAAAGCAAAACAAAACAAAAACTAGCATTGCTAGATACTTTGCAGCAGTCTATCAGATAAATGCACAGCTGTTTTCCTTTTCTTTCCACCCAGTGTTGACATCTTCTACTGGAGAAGACACTGCTCTGTCGGAGCTGGCCATACCTGCTGCCCACCTGGTAGACAGTGGTAATTACACCTGCATGGCCTCCAACTCCATTGGCAAGAGCACCCTTGTAATCTCTCTCCATGTCCAGCCTGCCCAGGCCCTACATGCACCTGATTCTCTTTCCATCCCCTCAGAGGGCAATGCTTACATTGACCTGCGGGTTGTCAAACAGACAGTGCATGGGATTTTGCTGGAGTGGCTTGCGGTGGCTGACACCTCTGAGGAGGAGTGGTTCACCCTCCACATTGCATCAGATGAAGCCTTCAGGAAGGAGGTGGTTCACATCGGCCCCGGAATCAATACTTATGCTGTGGACAACCTCCTTCCTGGCACAAAATATAAAGCCTGCCTCAGCCTAGAGGACCAGCCTCCACACCAGGGCCAGTGTGTAGTTTTTGTAACAGGCAGAGATGGTGGTGGGCTAGAGGCACGTGAGCGCCTCCTGCATGTCACAGTGGTCCTGTGTGTGGTACTGCTTGCAGTGCCTGTGGGCGCCTATGCCTGGGCAGCCCAGGGCCCCTGCAGCTGCAGCAAGTGGGTCCTGTGCTACTGTCTTCATTGCAGGAAAGCCCCCAGCTGCCCCCCTGCAGCCCCGCAGTGCAGGGATGGCTCCTTTAGAGAACATCCAGCTGTCTGTGATGACGGTGAAGGGCACATAGACACTGAGGGGGACAAGGAGAAAGAAGGAATGGAAGAAAACAGCTGAACAACCCAGGCCATGGGGTGGAAACCGCTTGGGCTTCAAGCCTCTGAAACTAACCCTCTGCAGCAGCTCCATCCATTTATCCAACAAGTATATATTGAGCACCCACTGTGTTCCAAGCACTGAACTTGACACAGGGGGTTCAAGAGTAAAAAGGGAAACACAGTCTTTATCTTCATGATAAAGGGGACATAGTCATTATCTTCATAAAGTTAAAGTCATTGAAGATTTGTCCTATCAAATTAATCATTTTATTATACATGGTGATTAGAAACCGCTAAATATTACTCTTTGCATATACATAGCCTTATAACATTTGCATGTTTACACGTAACATCGACGTATAACATTTTACATATATTATCCTGTAAAGGAAGGTAGACGTCTACCCACTTTTTATAGATGAAGAAACTGCAGCCTGGACAGTTCAATGATATGCCCAGAGTCTGCATCTGGCAGGAGGCAGAAGCCCCACTCAAAAGAGGTTCCAATTCCGTTGTTTCCTTGAATGTCTGTTTTGCAGTATTCTTATGTCTTTCATTGTTTATAAAGTGTGACCCTCTCTCTTCAACACAAACTCCCAATGAGATCACATAAATGTTCAAAAGAGCTGCCCATCAGGGTGATGAGAGCTGTTGGGTAATGGGAGTCTCTTTTTGTGGGTATCTGTTCCCCTGTGAGCAGCCCTTGGTGCTGCTGGGCAGGCTGGTGCCATCAGCACCAAGGAAGTGCAGGGGATTGGCTGTAGCCCTGGGTCTGGTAGAAAGCAGACTCTGCAGGGCCATACCCAGAAAGAAGAGCACACATATGTCCACTGCTTTCCCCTAGTGAATGTCTCAAGCCCTCCTATGAAATCCATAAGACGAGGTCATTTCCTCTTAGCTGGACCTATGTGGAATGGAGGGGCCCCAAGAACCCCAGCATCAGCTCGTTGTCCCTCTGAACAGCCCTTCTAGGGGAGACCATTCCCAGGATTTAATCCACATCTGTCTCCCTGCAGTTTCCTTCACTGGCCACATGGAAGCCTTTCGAAGAGTGTAAACATGAACTAGCCTCGTTGTGACATCACACGCTTCCTCCTTCCCATGACTTTTACCCATTCCTCATCATCCTTTTAGGCCTCTCTTAAGTGTGTACATTACGTCTTCCACAGAGCCTTCCTTGACTTCACACCTCTGGTGAAAAGGAGAGTATGCACAGTGTGTCCCTCGGTTGTGAGACATTTACAGGCAAAGACTGACCTTCCTCACTGTGGCCACTGCACTCGTCTAATACCTGGATTGTGTTCATAATCAATGTTAGTTACAATAAATTTTTAAAAATTGAAGACGGCTCTCATTTTCAGACTAATTGTCCACTCATTTCTTCAGGTTCTACTCATTTGTGTTTTCTTCTGGGCACTAGAAAAAAAAAAAACTCTAAATTAAAAAAAAATTCAGGACAGAGTCTCACTATGTTGCCTGGGCTGGTCCCAAACTCCTGGCCTCAAGCTATCCTCCCATCTCAGTCTCCCAAGTACTGGGATTACACCTGGCAAAAATCACTTTTAAAAGAAATTTTTTAATCATGCCAAAAGTAGAGAGAATCTCATTCCTCCTCTTCTGTCAGCTTCAGCAAGTTTTAATATTTTCCAAGCTTTTTTAAATCTTGTCCTTGCCCTCAACAGTTTTCTTAACTGGAGTGTTTTAAAACAAATACAAAGCTTCACACCAGTTTACCTGTAAATGTTCTAGTTTGAGGTCTAACAGATGAAGTTTTAAAAAAAATAACCAAAATGTTATTATCACTCTTAAGAACATATATTTTTAAATTATATGGACATATATATATTTAGATATGCACATGTGTACAACACACACATACATGTAATGTAGTGGAGAATTTATTTATGTGGAATTTGCTATGATAAATTTTTGAAGAAAAGTGGTTGGAGCAAGAAAAGAACTTGTACTTCTCGTAACCTCTGTGTACTTCCTTCCATAGCATCAAGGGGGGTTGATATGGTTTGGCTGTGTCCCTGCCCAAATCTCATCTTCAACTGTAGTTTCCATAATCTGTACATATCATGCCATTTCCCCCATGCCATTTTCATGATAGTGAGTAAGTTCTCACAAGATCTGATGGTTTTATAAGGGGCTTCCCCTTTCACTCAGTTCTCATTCTTCTCTCTCCTGCCACCGTGTGAAGAAGGACATGTTTGCTTCCCCTTCCACCATGATTGTAACTTTCCTGAGTTTTCCCCAGTCATGCTGAACTGTGAGTCAATTAAACCTGTTTCCTTTATAAATTACCCAGTCTCAGGTATGTCTTTATTAGCAGCATGAGAATGAACTAATACAGTGGTCTATGGATCTTGAGGGTGCAGCCATCATGAAATGGCCTGGGCTACCATGAAGGTGAGAGTGGATGTTCCGACCTTCATGCCAAGCAAAAGAGGCTTGGTGGTATACATGAGACAGAGGAGTCAGGAGCAGGGAAGGGCTGTGGAAGAGGAGAAAGCAGTGCAGGGGGAGAGCCAGGAGCATGTTGGTGGGCAGGGCAGTATTCAGCTGCTTCTGTAAACATGGAAATTTAGGGAGAGGGAAAATGGTCTAGGGAGGATTTCTGAGAATCTGATACTTTTTAAGATGCTTGCGCTGCCCCTTGAAAAACCCTAAAGTAAAGATTCATGTTACTCAGATTGAATAAGGCAATTTCGGCCGGGCGCGGTGGCTCAAGCCTGTAATCCCAGCACTTTGGGAGGCCGAGACGGGTGGATCACGAGGTCAGGAGATCGAGACCATCCTGGCTAACACGGTGAAACCCCGTCTCTACTAAGAAATACAAAAAACTAGCCGGGCGAGGTGGCGGGCGTCTGTAGTCCCAGCTACTCGGGAGGCTGAGGCCGGAGAATGGCGTGAACCCGGGAGGCGGAGCTTGCAGATCCGGCCACCGCACTCCAGCCTGGGCTACAGAGTGAGACTCCGTCTCAAAAAAAAAAAGAAAAAAGAAAAAAGAATAAGGCAATTTCATAGTGGGGATGCAAGAATAGACCCTGACTTGAATGTGGTTTCTTGGGCTTAAATTTTGGCTTTCTTACTGGCTTTGTTGTACCAGGGAAGTTACTCTCTTTTCATGTACCTTAGTCTTCTCACCTATAAAATAGAGTAATAATAGTACCTTAGTTTTCTCACCTGTAAAATGGGGATAATAACAGTCCTTACCTCATAGGGTTATTCTGATAAGTATACAAGGCTTTTTTTAAAAAAACATGTAAAGTTCTCAGAACAATAGCTGGCACATAGTAAACCCTCAGTAAATGTCACAGTAATAAATGTTACCATCATTTCAGGCATCTACGTCAGTTTGTGCTTTCTTTGAATGTGACTCAGCACATAGACAGGGCCATTTGGAATATTAGATCTTAGTAGGACTACACACATGTGTATATTTATAAATATATATATGTAATAACATGATATCTAGGCTAATATCCTTCACATATTCTGTTTAATTCATGTTGAAAAGATGCTACAGTTTCAGATGTAGTTGTCATGCCCTTGAGAAGCTTATTTATTTAGAGCTTAGAGCATACATGTTCAAGGTAAATGCCTTTGATTGAGGAAACATTTGTAAGCAGAGCTACTTGCTTTTAAAATGAAGCCTCTCTAGTCCCAGGCAATTTAAGAGAGGAATGTTGTTCTTTTTCTTTTCTTCTTTCCTTCTATCTTGTTAGAGATGTACACTTAACACCTAGAAGAGAGCCTGGCACAGATGATATACTCCAAATGTGTCACCCTAGGAATGGCTGAGTAAATTATTGAGAAATGAATAAATAACCAAACCTCATTCAGGCCTTAAAAGAAGTGCGTGTGCACGATTTTATAACATCAAACCGATGTCCACAACATCAGCCTGTTGTTACTCTCCTTTACTGATCAAATGATGGTAGCTTAAGCCATGACCGCCTCATTCTGGAAACTAGGACCTTCAGAGAACCCCTCCCCAGGTTGTTTGTGAGTCTCCTAAGGGGTCCTCCATGTGGCACATGCCAGTCTCCTGCCTCATTCCTCATGTGGCATCTTCTCCATTCTCCCTCTCCACGCCTTGGTGGCCAAGGCCCTTGAAGACTGTCAGGATGTGCCACTGCCTGTCAACAGATGCCAACACCCCTGGCAGGTGGACTGGCCTTGGATTCCCTCAAAGCCTTTAGTTCCTAAAGACAGAATCGCCGAAATCCTTAGAGAAGCAGAGCATGGTAGTTCCTTCCCATCTCTGAACACACTTCTCCAGCTGGATTCTGAGTGAGAGCTGCTTGAGGACAGAGTTCCACAGGTTCTTACAGACATCTCATTGTTCCTAACCCCCTGGAATCTCAGTGCAGGCTGCCGGCTGCACAAGCCACAGATGCTGTGGCAACTGCCCTGTTCTCCACTTCCCTCCAGACCCACTCTCCTCCTTTCTCCTAGCATGAAGTAAAAGCTTCTGGACCTATAGGTGGGTGGAAACATCCCAGGGGGTGAGGATGCACGGAGGGGGTCCTCTCTTTCAAGACATGGTGTTCTAGTGTGTGGGCCACAGTCACAGCAAGTGTCTACTGAGCTTGTGTAAGTAGGTACAAAGCTGGTGCTAGGCACTTTACATGTATTAGCTCTTGTCATCCTCTCTGCAACCATACTTTGCACCTGTGTTATTGAGGAAAGTGAGGCCCAGAGAGACTTGACCTCTTGCCCAAAGTCACAATTAATGGCAGAACCAGAATTCAGACCTAGGGCTGTCAAAGTGTAAAGCTCTTTGTTATATCATGTGATCGGAATATCTGAGCTCAGGCGCAGGAGGAAAATGACTCTACAGAGTCCTTGGAGTCACATCTGTTTATTGTCCATGAGGCTACAGCTCCATTCTTAGGGCCAGGAATGGGCAAGCCTGCCCAGTGTGCCTTTCCTGCCTCCCCGCTCTTTCCCTGGAGGCCTACCATGGTGCCAGCCTGGAACTCTGCTTGTCCTACTGGGACTGAGCAGGCAGCCCCGTGGCCCACCATTCGTAACACAGGGACTTGACTGGCCTCACCCCACTGGCAGGGCCTCCTCCAGTGCTGACCACACTTGCGGGTGCCTTAGGTTTGGCTGCACCCTCCTCCTCTTTCCCAGTGTGGCTCATGCTGGCTACTGGGCATTTCCCCATCTTGCAAACAGTGGCCAGTTTGCAAGATTGGCTCTGCCTTGGTTCGAGTTCCTGGGGTTGTCCAAGAGAATACTCTCGGTCCCGGATCCACTTGCAAGCCTGAGCTTCCAGTCCAGAGGTCTTTATGACCCCTGTCTGAGAGATGACAGTGCTTCCCAAGCTTTCACGCCCACCCTAGGCCTCCCAATTCCTGCCCTTGCTGGGCTGCACTGGTAGGGTGGGAGAGTGGGCAATTAATTTTAGCTCCAGGTTCCATTCCTCTCCATGCAGCCCTGCCTGGGCTTGTCCTGTTTGGGAGAAAAGTCCAGTAGACAAGGCCCACAAATGTCCTATTCAAGATATATGCATGGCAATTTGGACAAAACTTTTCAGCCTTGTTTAGAGTCAGATCTAGGGGTGAAAGAATGGATCCACCTGCTGAAGGAGCCAGGAAGCAAGTTGAGCTTGGCTGTGTGTCAGTAAGACTGGTCTCCACAGGTCAGCAAACACAAATGAAAGCAGGGAGCAGGGGATCAGCATGGCCTTTGGGTAACAGACTTTATTTTCCATTTATAAAAGAGGTTGATTGCACGCAAGCTTTAAGGATGCTGTATTCCCTGTGGAGGCCAAGCATGATCCAGCACAGCCCTCTCCTGAAACACGGGCTGGAAAGTACCTGTTTGCTCATTCTGGGCTCCTGGATTGCTAGAGTCCACCTCTTACTTAATACCGTTCAAGCCAGGGACTATAGAAACTCCAGCAAGGATTCTGCACACTGGTTACATCTCAGTAACACCTCCAAATAGACTCAGAAATCAGGAAAGCCACATGTGCATACAATCTCTTTAAATAAAATCATCACTGTATTCTAGAGGGGTTGTTAGTGAGTGGAGTCAAATGCAGACTGTTCTACTTTTCTCTCTCTGTGCACACATCTAGATTTCCTGATAGCAGGTTCCTTAAAGCAGGGCACAACCTCTTTGTATTAATCCCAGAGGCCTGGTACGACTTCTGTCCTGGGGAAGGTTGTCACAAGCTGATGAGGTCTGCCCTGGCTAGACCAGATCCTTGCTACCAGCCTGTTGTGTGGCCTCAGGCAAAGCATTCCGTTCTTGGGAACTCATTTTCTTCATCTTGGCAAACTGGAGACTTGGAGCTCTGGTTCTCTCTGACAGTAGCTGGCCAGGACCACAGTGGGGATGGGGTGAGGGAAGAATGGAAGGAGAGGTGTGTGAGTCACGGCAATGACATCATCCAGTGGTAGCTCCTAAGCCCAGCACAGTGCCTGCTGGGGCGCTTGGCAGAGTAGCTGTGAGGCTCCTAATACTTTCTGCAAGAGCTGCACCCAGAGAACTGGGCTGCAGAAAAATACTTTGCATTCATGCCTCTTTGGTTAAAGCCCTCATCACCACCATTTTCTTCAATCCTCACCCTAGACCTGCAAGTGAGGCAGACAGGGCTTTCTCTCTTCATTTACAGATGAGGAAGAAGATGATCAGTGACTTTAAACAGCTTTCCCAAGGTCACGTGATGTGAGCAGAAGAGCTGGATAAAAATGGAAGTCTCCCCGCATCTCAGCCCTGATATTCATCGACTGCCCTGAATTGTCTCTTCAAGGATGGCCGGTGGGGCAGCTCCTCAGAGAGGGGCCCTGATGCTCTTCTAGATGCCTTTAGGGCTACCTCGATAGCTCCAGCTTTGACAATTTTGGGTTCATGGCAGTTCAGGCTGGAGACATCTGCCCTCACTCTTGGCAAGGCCCGTCTTCCACCTCTGTGTCCCTTGTCCCACATGGGCATACCAGGGACCACAGTCTCTGCCCAGACAGAATGCTCTATCTTTCCAAATGCATCCCAGCACAGTCCCGCAGTCAGTGTGTTTTCAGCACACATTTGCCCTCCCCTTACCTACATTTGCTTTCCTACAGCTCACGAGGTTCGCTGACCTCCAGCCTGAAACAATGCTAAGCCTCTTTTTCCTGCTCTGCTGTCAGCTGCAGGCATCAGGATCCAGATTCCAGTCCACGTTGCTCCACATGGCCAGGGCCCTGCTGCTTGACTAAGGATGATGAGCTCCCAGTAGGACCTGAGGGACTGTGAGGTCTGGGGTTGGTGAGTAGAAGACATATAGAGCTGTCTTCTCATCAATTCCCAGCCCTGAAGAATGGGGAGCAATGTAGCAGTGCCAAGGATTTGAGTAATGGGGAAGTATTTGCCAATTGCATCCTATAGCCCAATGTCTTGCCCAAGGCCCTGACCAGAGCCCTGTCACAGCGCAACTTCTTGTTGTGCCAGAAGGTGGAGGTAGAGATGAGGACAGTGGGGATTACACCATTGTAAAAAACAGGGGTGACCTTAAGGAGGAGAGGAAGGGCAGCATTGTCTGAGCAGCAGGGTGGTGTGGGTCAGGGGTGTAGGAAAGAGTGGGGACCATAGGGCATGCACTAGAAGTAAGCTTTGTTGTGCACACTCTTCTTCTCAAACTTTTGCTTGAGCTCAGAGATCAGAGTTGACTGGATGGGGCTTCCCATAGTTTTGGGTTTTGGTGGGGGTTGGGTCGGCTGGGGGGTGAGAGAGCCAGAGACAGTAGGCACGGTCCAGTGGGCTGCGCCAGTGCTGGGCGCGACGCTGGGTGGTGGAGGGAGAGCTGGAGCTCTCGGGGGCAGGGAGCTTTCTGGGCTGTTGTTGTTGCAGTTCTCATTGGGAGGTTTCTCTTTGAGCATGAACTTGGTAGCGGCTTTGGCGCTCTTGGACTTGAGCCACTCGATGCGGATGGTGCGGGGCGCAGGGCTGGGCCGCTTGCGGACCACCCGCCGCACTGGCAGGACCTTGTTAGACTTCTTGTTGCGCCAGAAGGTGGCGGTAGAGATGAGGACAGTGATGGCCACGACGGTGGCCATGGTGCCGGCCAGCACACCCACGGCCTTCATGGGGTTGTCCTTGGTCTGTATCAGGAAGGCAGCCATGGGGCTCCGGGAAAGGGTCTGAAAGAGAGAGCCAGCCCCTGCACTCAGCAGTTCCCACCTGGTCCTTGGAGTACAGAGTAGGCTTGTGCTTCCTTAAGCCTAATGGTTTTTAAACTTTCTGGAGTCAGGAGTCCCTTTGAGAATCTGATAGGCACTATGGGCTTTTGTCCAGGAAAATGGACCCAGAGAGAGCATGATGCATGCAGCTCTCCAGAAAAATGCACGCAGACACAGCATGGTGCAGACCACTCTCTAGTACAATAAGCTCAGACGGACTGCAATGCGAACAGCCTCTTTTGGATTCAGAACTCCTGCTGTAGCTGGACTCTGTCCTTGAGATAGTAGGAGATCACCTGCCTTTGATTGTGGCAAAGGCTGGGGGGCCCATTTGCCCAGATATATCAGAAACCTCTTAAGTGGCTACTTTTCTGCCAGACACTGAGCTGAGAGCTACACATAATGATTTCACTCTGCTTTTCAACACCCATGTGAAGAAGCCATCGTTACCTCCGTTTCACAGGAAAGGTAACAGAGGCTTAGCAAAGCCCAAAGTCACACCATTAATAAGTATTAAACTAGAAGCTCAGCCCCCTTCCAAAGCCTGTGTTTGATGGCACAGGCTGCCTTTGATAACACTGAGTGTCTTTTGAAGGAAGCCTGGAGATGGTCCTTCTCTGTCTGCCCACGTTGCAGAGAGGTCGGAGCTGGCCCTCAGACCCCTTTTTCCTGACCATGGCTTTGTACTCACCTCAGCATCTGTGATGTCAATCTTGAGTAAGGCTGTGGTGCTGAAGGATGGGGAGCCCCGGTCCTTGGCCTGCACCTCTAGGGACCATATACAGTCCCTTCCAGGTGTGATGTTGTGCAGGGCATCCAGGGAGCGGATGGAATTCTTGAGCCAGATCTCCCCCGTGTGGGCATTGATGTCAAACACATTGGCCGGCTCTGCATGGGTGATGGAATAATCCACCAGGTTGTTAGGTTCCTCTGCATCCTCATCTATGGCCTGTGCACAGGGAGAGACAGACAGAGCTGGGCTTTAGGGACCATCCTTGTGTACACTGGCTAAATCAGCATGTCGTATGGGGCTGGCTGGGTTGATGGGAAATGGTCCTGATCCTATTTTGAGAGGATTGAGTTGGGAAAGGAATAGAATGCGTGCCCTCCTATAAGCCAGGGTCTACGTAGGCCTTACACATGTGCTACCCAGTTCCATTCTCAGAACAAGACTAGGAAGCAAATATTGGTGAATCCAGATTACGGATGCAGAAATGAAAGCTTAGATGCAAAGTGGCTTGTCCATGGATACAGAGGTATAAGAAAGGGAGTCAGGATTCAAAGTCAAGTCTGCTGGGTTTCAGAGTTCATCCTTTTTGCCACATTGGCAAGATGACAAAGTGCAGTGAGAAAACCACTCTTTCGAAAGCAGGCAGACCAGCTATGTGAAGGCAAGCCAAACACTTAATCCACATGGCCTGTTTTTTCATTTATTGAGTAGCAACGTCTTCCTTCTCAGAGTTGAATTCCGTGTTGAGGTGGGGATGGGGATACATAAAATGTCTTAAAGTCCCTTGTCCATGGTGGGAAGCCAATAAATTTTATCTTCAATGAAATTCTTATGCCCCAGTATCTCTTGCAGCTGCTGGACCCAGGCTTTTAGGGGAGCTCAGCTGCCTCCGAAACTCACCTCAATTTTCACTGGGGTCCCTAGCACCATCGTCTTCTTCTGAACGCTCTTTCCAAACTGAGGGGGGTGGTCATTGACATCCAGCAGTGTGATAAACACCTCAGCTACGCTGTACTTGCCCTCCATGTCCTCTGCCTTCACATAGAAGTTGTACCTGGCAGTGGCCTCAGCATCCAGGCTAGCCCAGGGCTGGGTGTAGATAAGCCCAGTGGATGGGTGGATCAGGAAGCTGCCAGGCAGAGCACATAGGCATGGGTGTGCACGCATACACACATATGTGCATATACGCACATGCCTGCAACAATGAGCTGCCTCCCGAAGCAGCAGTGAGGTGTCATGCAGCTCCTCCAAAGTATCCCACCTGCTCCCTCCTATCCTTGCAGTCTAAGTGAGGTAGATCCACCCGTGCACTCACCTATCTGTCACTATCCAGCTTAACAACTCCATTTATAGTCTTTCTTTCTTCCTATGGCCTGCTCCTTCCCCAGCCAGCCCTGCTTGCCTGGCTCCTGAGGCTCTGGGCCCTGACCTTCCTCACCCTCTGCCTCAGCTTTCCACTGCCTCTCTCCACTCCTCTTCACCCAGGCTCCTGTCCCTCCCAGGCCCCTCCTGCCTCTGCCACAGACCTCCTCCACCCTCAGCCTTCCAACCCCCTTGCCCAAGTCCCTGTCCTGGATTCTGGATCTACTTACAGGTCTGCCCCAGTCCCGTAGATGGAATATTTCACTTCACCCCAGGGTCCTGTGTCTGGATCCACAGCCTGGAAGAGAAAGAACCCCAGGTGGCACTCGCCTCTTTGTCAGGGTATGTTGGCAGCTCCCATGCCCTGAGGGTTGCTTTCAACCACAAAGCAAGGGGATTTGAGGTTTGCCCAACTGGGGAAAAATTGATGGAGAAACCTGCCCGGGAGTCCTAGCTTTCCTCCAAGAAGCTTTAAGTATTGAAACAGCCAAGAGATTTAGATCTGGAAAACATTCATCCCTCCTTTATAAATGAGGAAGAGGGGATGGGTCCCATGCCCTGTAATTATTGTTTACATGTATATCCTCATTGCATTCTGTGAGGTGTTGTAATACCCATTGTATGGATGAAGAAACTGAGGCTAAGAGAGGGCAAGTAGCTTGTCCAAGGACAGCTAATGAGTGTGGGCTCTGCCACTCAAACTGGAATGACCTTCCAGATTTGTCTGGCTTCACAAGGCCTCCTATCCCACCCAGTCCCTGGGCCAGTTCCCAACCCACTGTGACAGCCACCACGCTGGAACCCCCTGGGGCATTCTCAGGAATCCTGGCAACGTAGTAGAAGGAGTCGAACTTGGGGACATTGTCATTGGTGTCCAGGAGCTGGATCACAACATCCGCTGTGGAACTGAACTTCTCCGGGGTGTTCACTTCAACAGCCAGGAGCTGGGAAGGGAGGAAAATGAGGACTTGTCTGGGTGGGCACTCACCCTGTGGAGGGCCTTCCCACCTCATCTCCTCAGGACTGATCTGGCATCCATCTGCCATGTCTCCCAATCTTCCTCGCAGCTGCCGACTAGCTACTCATGCAAGGGTCACCTCTAAGGCCTGGCATCACCCCCTACTCCATCAATTGGCTTGTAATGCCAGCTTTCTTATCATTCCCATCTGTATTGGGGTCAGTTTATTTTGTTCCACTGAGTTGCATATCCTTTCCAGTTCCAGTTGTCTTAACTATTCTCATAAGTTTATTGCCCCATATAAAAACCAGTTTCATTTTGTCAAGCCTTGTTGCCACCTGTCCAAATGAAATTCCAGGGAAGAGTTAATTGGGGACACTAAATTCTTTTTAAAAATAAATAAAAACAAACAAACAAAAAAAACGGGTCAGGCACGGTGGCTCACGCCTGTAATCCTAACACTCTGGGAAGCTGAGGCAGGTGGATCACCTGAGGTCGGGAGTTCGAGACCAGCCTGGCTAACATGGTGAAACCCCATCTCTACTAAAAATACAAAAAATTAGCCGGCATGATGGTGTGTGCCTGTAATCCCAGTGACTCAGGAGGCTGAGGCACAAGAATCACTTGAACCTGGGAGGCGGAGGTTGCAGTGAGCCAATATCGCGCCACTGCACTCCAACCTGGGAGAAAGAGTGAGACTCTTGTCTCGAAAACAAAACAAAGAAAACGAGTCCTGGCTCTATTGCCTAGGCTGGAGTGCAGTTGTGCTATCTCAGCTCATGCAACCTCTGTCTCCCAGGCTCAAGCCATCCTCCCATCTCAGCCTTCTGAGTAGCTGAAACTACAGGCATGCGCCACAATGCCTGGCTAATTTTTGCAGTTTTTGTAAAGATGGGGTTTTGCCTTGTTGCCCAGGCTGATCTCGAACTCTTGGGCTCAAGTGATCTGCCCCCCTCAGCCTCCCAAAGTGCTGAGATTACAGGCGTGAGCCACCATGCCCAACCAAATTCTTTATTAACCTAAGGAGAATTTGAACTTTTTAAACAAGGTGTGCCTTTACATCTCTTTCTTTATGCCTCTTTGTAAAATTTAGCATTTTTCATCATTGCATGATGCATATTTCTTGTGGTAACTACTATAAACTTTATGTGTTGGTTGTTATTGTAAAAGATAATTTTTATCCCATATTTTCTTATTATTTTTTGTATGTAGGAAAACTACTGGATTTTGTGCATTAACTTTGTAATCAGCCATGTGGCTGAGTTTCCAAGAGTTGGTTTTTTTTTTTTTTTTTTTTTTTTGGCTTTTCTCTCAGATTCTCTAAGCAAGAAATCATCACCTGCAAATAATGACTGTCTTGTCTCCTCCTTTCTAAAGTTTGAACTTCTTATTTCCTTTCCTTATCCAGGAACAATGTTATTTCAGGAATTGTGCTAAATAATGGTGGTGTTAGCAGGCATCCGTGTTTTTTTCCTAATTTCATGGATTGCTTTTATAATAGTATTTCACTTTTAAGCATGATGCAGGCTATAGGAGAGTGTGCATATATGTGTATAATTATAAATAAGATAATTTTAATAGTGTCAATGAAGTATTTACTTTTCCTATTAACATATTATATATGTTCATATATAATATACAATATAATAGGAAAGTAATGTTCATATATAATATGCATTTCATAATACATTTATGATTTTACGTAATTACAAATGATATCACAGAAGTATTTTTTTCCTTTTCAGCTAAGATTGTTATCAGAAGAGATGACAAATGTCAAGGCATAAGATAAAACATCTATCGTGATAATAAAATAGTTCATTCAATCTATTAACACGGCAAATTATACTGGTAGTTATCCTTTGATCCCACACCACCACCTGCATTCCTGGGGCTGGTTGTGGTGTGGAAACCAGGAAGCTCAGTGAGGCTGAGGCTGTGAGCAATCTGCAGGAGGGGCAGAGGGTTGGAGAAGAAAAGAGTAGGGCCAGGAAGGGCAGAGAGTAACAAGAGACCCCCTCAGGAATGAACCAAGATGCTGGTATGAATTCCTGGGACCCTCCCATTCAGGGCAGTGAATTCAATACCTTGAAGGTTAATACTTTAGACTTTTCAAAGTCAATGGCAGCTGAGTTCTCCACAATGATCGTGACTTGGGCTTCATTCAGGACTGTCTGTGGAACCACTCGGAAGATGCCCCTGGGCCCCACCAGCTGCAAGTTGAATTTGGCATTGGCTCCCTAGAGAATTTGGAGAGTGGAAACAAGGAAGATGAATGATGATATAAATTTATATTCATACTATATAGAAGTCTTCACACGCCCTTAACCTTGGGAGATATTATTAAGAGAGTTTCTGCATCTGACTTTTCCTTCTGAATGGACTGTGAGTGCCTTTAGGCTAAGCAGATAGTCTTTGATTGGTTACTCTCCCTCCTCTCCCCCTTGGTTACAACTTCCTGTTTCATTCATTTTGTGGCCCACCTGGCCCCTGCTACATACGCAGGGCAGTTTGATGCAGACCCACTTAGCTTTGGGACCCTGGCTCCATACCGTTTGTGGGAAAGCAGAGTCGGGGGCAGGACCACATACCTGGTCCGAGTCATTGACGGTGATCTTGAGGCCCCGCAGGATCTCTCCCTGGGGCGGGTGCTCATTCATGGACAGCTCAAACCTGTTTTGGGGTCCACTCTCTCCATAGAACGTTGGCGGGTGGTTGTTGAGGTCCACAATCCTGATGGTGACTGGGACAGTGGCCTGGGCAACTGGGCTCCCCACAGGGCTCATCTCAGTCACCTGGGACGGGCACAAGTGGCTATGGCCTGTGTGGCAGGTGGACCCTTCAGATGGTCCAGGTCCTACCTCCCTTGTAGAATGTATAATCCCCGCTGTTTCAGTGTGTCCTGGCTTAGCAACTTAGATCTAACTGATAACATATGACAAAGATGGCAAGCTATCACTTCATGATTAGATGATAAGAGATTGCAATTTCTGTCTTGTGAACTCTCTCTTGCCGGTTTTGATGAAGCAGGCAGCTGTGGTTGACAGAGACTAATGGTGACCTCTAGCCAACAGCCAGCAAGGAGCTGAAGCTCTTAGTCCAACAGCCCACAGGGAACTGAGTTTTGCCAATAATTGGGTGGGCATGGAAATCAATCCTTTCCCAGTCAAGTCTGCAGATGAGACCCCAGTCCTGGCTGACAATCTGATTGCAACCATGTGAGGGTCCTGGAGACCAAGGACCCAGCCAAGCTAAGCCTGGAGTCTTGAACCACAGAAACTATGAGACATGAATGTGTATTGTTTTAAGCCGCTAAGTTCGGGGTAGTTACACAACTGATAACTAATACAGCCTACAAAGCTAGGGCCAACAGCCCATAGGCACCTTGTGAACCACGTGGCAGATATCCTACAAACCTCTTCAAGACCTCCTTTCCCTTGTTCTGTAAGCATGCTCTGGTCTTATGTATCCTAAAATAACCATCCCTGTACTCCACTCCTTCACACTTTCACTGCTATCCCTCTTGTTTCTCACCCCACCCCTCATTCAGATACTTCACTCTGACTTCCACACTGCATCTGGCACTGCTACTCTTTCTCCTTCTCAAGTGCTCTATTCTCGCAGCAATATGACTCTGCTCTCTACATCATCTCCTCAACCTCTCTGATCCCTCGTGAGTTTCCTTTACCTGCCCCTCTCCTCCTCCTCACTCTCAGTCTCTTCACACAGCTTCCACAGCTGTGCTTGGTCGATTGTTCTCTCTCTTCTTCTTCCTCTGGGTGCTTTTATTCCCTCCCATGCCTTCCACAGCTACCTGTAGGTTGACATTCTCTCCCACAATTCCAAACCTGTGTGCCCAAGTTTCGATGTTTGAACTTGCATGTCCCTCAAGCATTCAAATGCATCCTTCCTCACTTACTTCACTTGTGTGCTGTCCTGTACTCCTGATGGCACGGGACCACCTGGGCTTCATCTACCCCTCTCCCATCCCTTTCCCTCAAGATCCGCCAGTTTCCTCTTTCTGTGCAATCTGCCTCATGCATACTTTTCAATTTGTCCCTTTCTTCCATCCCACCTCCCCTCAGCCTCACAGGCTCTCTTCCTCTGTTACCTTGGCCAATGGCTCTACCTCTCATCCAGTTCCCTCTGAACCCAAGTTGAGACCAGAGTCCTCAAATTCTGGCTGGGACTGGTGCCAGAATTACCTGGGTGCTTATAATATGCAGATTTCTGGGTTTGCCCCAAACACACTGAATTCCTATGCCCAGGAGTGGATCCTGAAAATCTTGGTTGGCCCAACTCTCCAAATGTGGGAACCCCACTGGTCTGGTGAGTAGCCAAGTGAACTTTCCAAGTGACTGTAATCCTGCTGAAAACCTTCCAATGGCTCCTTATTGCTCTTGAGTAGGACAAGCTACATAATTTGCAAGCCCAGTGAAAAATAAAAATATAGGGTCCCTTGGTGAAATTATTAAGAATTCCAAGACAGCAAACAGCGAGCATTAAGCTTAGTGTGGGATCCTCCTAAGTATAGTCCCTGTGTGACTTCACAGGTCACATGCCCAGCTCTAGCGACAGATCCATACCTCCCATTCAGGACCTTTGCTCCTCTGACCCCAGCCTGGGAGTCCACCTTTCCTCCTTCTCCAGGCTGCCCATGCTTCTCTGCTCTGGCCTCACCTGACTCCTTGTTGTTCCCCCAATATATCAGTGCTCTCCCCTCCAGCCTGGGCTTGCTGCACTTTCCTGGCTTGGAATGCTTTCACTCCACCCTGACCCACCCAGTGCCAATCTCTGACAGCATGCACCTGCAGGATCCCACCCACGCTCAGGCATTGCTGCTTCAGTTGCACCTTCTCCTGCCTTTCTGTGACTCCCTGTTTGTGAGTTCATGTCTGGCGCAGGTGCTTTTTAGAACAACATCTAGCCCACTCCCCAGACTATGGGTGCCAGGAAAGAGGGCCTGGGTCTCATCACCTTTATAGCCTTCCAGGGTCAAAGGTGGGCAGGGAAGACAAAGCTAGAGGGAGGGTACCTGTACATGCAGCTCATACACCTCTCTCTGCAGCTGGGCCGGGCTCTGAGTGATGGAGATGGCTCCAGATGTCTCATTAATTTCAAAGGCTCCATCGCTCCCTGTCACAGAGAGATGCACCCTGAAGTTCTGCACAGGACCACAGGGAGGCGCAGGGGAGTCATGCCGCAGGCTCCTCCTGCATTGCCTAGCGAAGTCTTCATAGAACGAAATCCTGTCATCTGTGTCTTGTCAACATGGAAACAGTTTCAGAGGGGCTTAGTAACTTGTCTAAGGCTACACAGTTAGTGCAGATCTGGGACTTGAACTCAATTCTCTCCAGCTCCCAGGTTCCATACTGCATCCCTTCTCTTATGCATAATAATATGTGTGCCTGTGTGCATGTGTGCACGTGTGTGTTTGTGTGTGTGTGTGCGTGTGAAGAAAAGAGAAAGGAATCAGGAGGACATAACAGTGAGACAGGGTCATGGAAGGGGAGTGGGGAAAGAAGGGATAGGAGGGAGGGAATAAAGAGAGGAGAGGGAGGGTGTGGAGTGGGACGGGCAGGAGATGGGGTGGGTGCTAAGGGACTGGGTAAAGGTTTGCAGTGGTGATGGGAGGGAAGGCAGCTGAGGTCCTGTGAGGCTGGGGAAAGGAGGCTGGCAGGTTTGCCCACATGTGAGCTGCTGGAAGGTGAGTATGCACAGGCATGTCCTAGAGAAAGGCTGGGGCATATAGACATGCACACGTCTGGGACCAGGCACCAGGTGCAATGCCCTGGCCTAGCCCAGGGACAGCTCATCTGGCTCAGTTGCTGCCCAGCTGTGGGAAGAGCACAGACTGTGGAGCTAGCAGGCTCAGGTTCAAATACAATGATGGAAACTTGGGATGCCTACTTAGCTTCTCTGAACTTCATTTTTCTTGTCCATATATAGGGCTAGCACTAGGGAGATGCCACATCACCACTGCATTTGATTCATTTAATTCATCTATATGCTGTGGGATAACATTTAAAAAGAATGAGGAAAATACATAGCCACTTAAAAAGTGTGAGAAATATTGCCATGCATTCCCATCAAGGAGCAAATATCCAGGGGGAGAGGAGCATGGGTGAGCACCTCCATGTTGCTCTCAGCGCCCCTGGCCCATGCTCTCCTGGCTGTTGGATATCATGACAGGCAGGGGCCGAAGCACACAACACAGACACTTGCTTGTCTTGGGCACAGCCTTTCCTCTCCGTATATCTTGTACTCCTGGTCCTACAGGCGAGGGAGCTGGGATCTAGAGAGGTTGGGGAACCTTGTTCAGGTCACCTAGAGAGTCAAAGTTGCAGCCCCCAAAGCTGCTCAGACTCACCATTCGCAAGGCTGTAGAGAATTCGATTGGGTTTGCCCCGGTCTCCATCCATGGCGACTACCTTCAGTACCTCCGAGCCCTCGGGGAAATAGGAGCAGCCGCTGCCTGATGGGCAACATGGGGACCCTCCCCTCCCCAAACAATGTCCCCGTGATGAAAAGGAGGTGCTACCCCCACCCAGGAAAGAGTCAGGCCTCTGTGTGGCCGTGGAGCATGGCCCTCCTCTCCTCTGCAGGGGCTCTAAGCGCCCACTGGCCTCCAGGGCTGGAGGGATAACCTGAGCCCCTGCTTCTTCCTTGCCAGTAAGGGTCAGTAACTGGGCTGCCCAGGGATTCTCAGGCCTCCTGCACCAACTTCTGGCCCACACATCACACTCAGCCCTTGCCTCTACTGCTCTCTACTCTCTAGCCTTACTCTCACTGCCCTCTCCATCTTTTGCTTTCATCCCACCCCTGACGTGCATGAGGGGAGAGGGGAAAGACAGATGGGAGAGAGGCCAGATCGCAAATGCAAGGTCCCAGAATTAAGATTTTATCTTGTGGGCCTTTGGTACTGCTGGAAGGATTTAGGGTAGGGCTGCCCCAGCTGTATAAGGCCTGCTTGACTTCTGCCTGCTGTCCCCTCTTAAGCCCCCTACACAGGCCCTTCTCTCTGGTCAACTCCAGGCTACTTCTTAACCCAGCCCAGGTGCTGCCTCCTCCCTTGGAGCCTGCCCTGAGCCCTGTCCCTCAGCACCTCCTTCTCCCTTTAGCTCCTCAGTGGGATGGCCTGGACCCACCCTGGCCCACCCTGCAGCCCCCACCCAGGGCAGTCCAGCATCTTTCTCCCTCACTCTGAGCTTGTCTCCACCACTGGGTCCTCAAAAAGTGTTTCCTTTTGCTTTATAAAGTCAATACTAGGCCTGGCGCAGTGGCTCATGCGTGTAATCCCAGCACTTTCGGAGGCCAAGGCGGGTGGATCACCGGAGGTCAGGAGTTCCAGACGAACCTGGCCAACATGGCGAAACCCCATCTCTACTAAAAATACAAAAAATTAGCTGGGCATGGCAGTGTGCACCTGTAGTCCCAACTACTCAGGAGGCTGAGGCAAGAGAATTGCTTGAACCCAGGAGGTAGAGGTTGCAGTGAGCCCAGATCGTGCCACTGCACTCCAGCCTAGTGACAGAGTGAGTCTCCGTTTCCAAAAGAAAAGTAAAGTATAATCAGACAAATGCAAATTGAGAATGCAATTCAATTGCACAGAGATCTTAAGCTGTGGCTTAGTGAGGCCAGGCTCCAGCCTGATCTCTGCCCACGGGGAGCTCATGGTCTAGTTGGGAGCAAAAGGTCCAGTTCATGGCCTGAGGCTGGGTGAGTCCAGAGCTGGCCTCTGTGTGAGGAGGGTGACCGAGGCCAGCCCAGCCATCTCCAGCAGGGGGTCCCTAAAATCACAAGGGTCAGGGCAGGAGGCATCTGGAGGGGACGCTGGTGGAGGGGCACAGCCACCCACCGGAAGGGTGTCCTCGTACACATAGCCATAGTAGGGTGTGCCCACGAAGACAGGGGCCGTGTCCTGAACGTCCTCCACATTGACCGTGACCGTGGTGGTGGCTGAGAACACCACATCAGCCCCATGAAGCCTCCCACCGCCATCCTGCGGAAGAATCGGGGGCCACAGACGGAGAGTGAAGGCAAATTGGGATGTGGAATTGGACGGAAACTATGAGAACCTGGCTCCTACCCCCTTATGGCTGCGAGGCCAGCTGTCCTCTCCAAGTTTCTGTTTGCTTCTGTGTCACCCAGAGATACTTCTCCTCTCACGGGAGTGTTGGGAATGTAAAAGTGCCACCATTCCTTTGCAAATGGGGTTAGTTCTCTCTCCAGAGAAATCATATCAGGTGAGTGGCAGGCGAGGGGGCATTCACAGCTAAATTCCCCCTCCCAGCCAGGAACCAAGCCTCAAGCACCTCCTGAGGATCTACTCTGTGCTTGGCCTGTGCTGAGTGTCAGGGACCCACAACAGCAAGACTTGGGCCCTGCACTGAGCATCATAACAGAGATGTGCACCCAGCCCAGCCCAGCCCGTGCAGCTATGGGCAGGCGAGGCTGACTCGGGCCTGCGGGTACAGGCTGCAGTGGGATGGCCTGTAAGCCAGGCTGTGACCAGCAAGGGCCCGCTTGCAAAAGAAAGTGCTGGGCCTAGAGGGACAGGTGGGGTTTTGCACTCTTTGCAGGAGAAGAAGCTTTGGTGGGCATCTGCTGGTTTCCAATGTTTCCCACACCACCACTTCAGAAATATGAGGAACTTAGTTGAGCTTCACGGCTGGGCAGATGAGGAAACTGAGGCTCAGAAGGGGTGACTGGGCACACAGAGAGGAGGAGGTGGGTAAGCAAGCCTGGCCAGCAAGATGGAGGTGCCTGGAGGCCATGTTGTTGAGGATGTGAGGGGGACACCATTCTCTTGGACATCCCACCTGGTCTTACCTAGGGGATCCTGGCCTGTTAGGTTTGACGAGGCATATGCCGTCCCGCAGCCCACAGATCCCAGCCTCCCTGGAGAATATGTCCAGGCAGGAAAGATTCCGAGCAGCTGCTCCCTATTTTCCCACGCCCATCATGTCTCCTGCTTTCCAAACTGCCCCCACTCCCCTGCAGAGCCTAACTCCGTTCCAACCCAAGGGCTGAGGAGAGACTGGATGCTCCCCTGTCCTACTGTGTTACCTTGGCGACCACGGTGACGTAGTGCGTCCGGGACCTCTCGTAGTCCAGAGTGGCCCCAGCCTGGAGGCGCAGCACACCGCTGTGACGGTCCACAGCAAATGGGGAGTGCAGGTTCTATAAGAATTAGGGGCCAGCTGGACCTCAGCAAGAGCTCAGGCCAGCCCCAGGAATGCCCACTCTGCTTTCTGAAGGGAGTCCTCACAGCCCCTTGTCACAGGGCCTCAGGGCTGAGGTTCCTGCTTCAGAGTGCTCAGCTTTTCTGGTCCCAGGTTCTCCTTCATAGGACTTGGGGCTTTCCCTTCCACACCCTCAGTCAAAAACACAACGTTCCCTTTTGGGCCTTTGCTTTTGTTCCTGCTCAGCTGGAAAACAAATTTTCTTTGTCTAAGCTTTGGGCTAAGCTCTGGCCTGGAGGGTCCAGCAGGTGGCAACGTCTGCAGAGTGATCTAACCTGGAGGGAGCCAGGGATTAAAAGTCACAGTGAAGGAGAGAAACGCTGGGGCCTTCAAACCCTACACCAAGCAAGTGACTGTGGGGCAGTCCCAAGCAGCCTGGCATCGGGGGAGAGGGTGTGCAGCCTGAAGGAGGCTGGCAGGGAGCACCAGCCTCTGGTGGGGTCCCTGGGGGCCCTTCTGGCTGGGTAGTGTCGGGCGCTTGTGCCAGGTGCTGTTAGTGGGGGCTTTACACGTATGTAGTCTTCACAACAATGCAACAAGGATGTGTGCTTATCTCTCCCCTGTGAAACATGAGGAAACTGAGCTGGGAGAGTTAGATAATGCGCTGAAGGTCACGTGAGTGGTGAGGGGTGGGGTCTCTCCAGCACCCGTGCAGTCCAGGGGACTTCTGGGCCTGTGTTGTTAGGGGCATCAGAGCTCTGCCTCTTTTGAGTGTTGTCTCTTCTGCTCTTTTTTTCTATTGACCATTCTGGGCCTACACGGGGTTCTCCACCCATGTGGCAGTCCCTGGGGAAAGGGCTGGGGATGTGGAGGGCTGAGGGTCCTGGGGATGTGGGAAGAAGGAGGGGACAGACTGACTTAGAGAAAGCCACGATGGGCCCATCAGGGGAAGAAGGCTTCTGTCCCTCTCACATCCCCTACAGCCCATGCCACCCCTTCGTGTGCTCCTCGGGAATCGTAGAGGCACTGACCTAAGCGCCTGGGTGATGGAGGTAGGGGCCACCCGGGAGTCCCCTCTGGCCCAGCCCCAGGTTAGGTCCTGTGTGTCCCGCCTTACCTGCAGGAAGTAGGTGACACTCCCTCCAGAGCCTGTGTCCCTGTCCACTGCATGGACCTTAAAGATGCTGCTCCCAGCAGGTATGTCCTAAGGGGGTCACAGCCACAGGGGAGGGTCAGAGACAGTGACAGCATTCTCAGGGGGACAGACGCATAGAGGCATGCAGCAGTGGGGTCAGGGGAGTGAAGCACCAAAAAGAGGCGAACAATTGAGGATAAAGTGTGTGAGCCACGTGTGTTTATTGCAGCACTATTCACAATAGCAAAGACTTGGAACCAACCCAAATGCCCATTAATGATAGACTGGATAAAGAAAATGTGGCACATACACACCATGGAATACTATGCATCCATAAAAAAGGATGAGTTCACGTCCTTTGTAGGGGCATGGATGAAGCTGGAAACCATCATTCTCAGCAAACTATTACAAGGACAGAAAACCAAACACTGCATGTTCTCACGCATAGGTGGGAAGTGAACAATGAGAACACTTGGACACAGGAAAGGAAACATCACACACTGGGGCCTGTTGTAGGGTGGGGGGAGGGGAGGGATAGCATTAGGAGATATACCTAATGTAAACGATAAGTTAATGGGTGCAGCACACCAACATGGCACATGTACACATAGGTAACAAACCTGCACGTTGTGCACATGTACCCTAGAACTTAAAGTATAATAATAAAAAAAAATTTTTTTAAGTGTGTGAGCACCTAATGGGGGCTGGGGCTCAGAGGAGGTGCAGGAAAGAGGGAAGGGAAATTTGAGCAAAAAGACTTGGTGAGGGGCTGGGAGATGCACTCAAGGAGAGAGGGAGAAGAAAACACCAAGACCCCAAACAGATAAAGGTTCTACCTATGAAACAGCAATTCAAAAAGGAGGAGATGGTTCATAACCACAGACATATTTAGGATCACCAGGGACCATGTACCTACGTTTTAGAGCAAGAATGAGATATCTTTCTCCTATTGAATTAGCAAACTTTTTTTTTTTTTTTGGACGGAGCTTTGCTTTTGTTACCCAGGTTGGAGTGCAGTGGTGTGATCTTGGCTCACTGCAACCTCTCCCTCCTGGGTTCAAGCGATTCTCCTGCCTCAGCCTTCTGAGTAGCTGGGATTACAGGTGCCCGCCACCATGCCAGGCTAATTTTGTATGTTTAGTAGAGACAGGGTTTCACTATGTTGGCCAGGCTGGTCTCAAACTTCTGACCTCAGGGTATCTGTCCATCTCGGCCTCCCAAAGTGCTGGGATTACAGGTGTGAGCCACTGCGCCTGGCCTGAATTAGCAAACATTTTAAACTTTGAGAATTCAGTGTTATCAAGGGGCAGGGGAGAAAAACCCTCCCATTGCAGGGAAGGAGAAAACAGGTGCCTTCTGGAAAAGCAGTCTGGCAACACCCTATGGGCATGTGTGCTTTTGATGCAGTAATTTCAGATCCTGAACTGTATCTTAAGGAAAGAATCCTAATTAATGAAAAACAAAATTGATGCTCAGAAGTTGATGTGTCCATGACAGCAAAATTTAGAGCACCTTAAATATCCAAACATCAGGGAATGATTCTGTAAATGATAGACCATTCACTTGATGGAAGCTATTAAAACAATAGCTGGCCGGGCGCGGTGGCTCAAGCCTGTAATCCCAGCACTTTGGGAGGCCGAGGCGAGTGGATCACGAGGTCAGGAGATCGAGACTATCCTGGCTAACATGGTGAAACCCCGTCTTTACTAAAAATACAAAAAACTAGCCGGGCGTGGTGGCGGGCGCCTGTAGTCTCAGCTACTTGGGAGGCTGAGGCGGGAGAATGGCGTGAACCCGGGAGGTGGAGCTTGCAGTGAGCCGAGATCACACCACTGCACTCCAGCCTGGGAGACACAGCGAGACTCCGTCTCAAAAAAAAAAAAAAAATAAAATAAAATAAAATAAAAAATAAAATAAAACAATAGCTGCCCAAACTTTACAATTAATGAGGAAAATGCTTACATTATAACTTAAGTGCAAATAGGTTATAGAAAGCATATGTTTAGTATAATCACAACTATGCCAAACAAACAGAAAAACAAAACAAAACAAAACAGAACAAAACAAAGCTCTATAATGACAAAAAGACTAGAAGGAAATACACCAAAATTTAACAATGTCTCAAGTTGGAGAAAGTGAGGGTGACTTTGGAAACTCTCATTTCTCTTACTTTTCTACATATTTCACAAGTCTACACTGAACATGTATTATGACTATAATGGAAAAAAGTAAATGAACATGCCTTTGGAATAAAAGCGAATGTGGGAGGGAGTAGGTGGTGACAGAGAGGTTCTCCACAGGGCAGTGAGCCATGGCCAGGCCACAGAGCAGCCCCAGGGGTAGGCTATGGGCCTGGGTGGGACCATTGGCCCCTCTAGCAGCTACTCACTCACCTCAGGAACCAGGGCAACATAAGGCTCCTGGATGAACCTGGGCGCCTCGTCATTGGCATCGGTCACCAGGATCACGACTTTTTCGGCCACCTGAGAAGGGGCAGAGGGGTCAAGAGCCAGCGCAATGAGACCTTCTGAGGGCTGAATGGATAGTGACCTCTAACACTCCAAGGTACACATCCCTGCCCATCCCTCCTTTCTCTCTCTCCCTCCCTTCCTTCTTTTATTCATTAATGCAATAAACATTAAGCAGCCTCTTAGTGCCAAACATTGTGTTTCATCCTGAAGGCAGGAGACAGTCTAATGGTGTATTATTTTGCAGTAGTCATGGTGGCTGGGATATCAGGGCAAAGATCAGCATATTAAAAAGATACGTTATGATCTCCTCAAGGTGATAGCAGCAGTATGCCAGGCACAGAGGGCGGGGCCCCTGCACTGCACCAGCGCACACACATGGCCTGCGGAAATGCGTCCAATGGGGTTGAGAGTTCCTGGGCTGTGGTGGCAGAGAGCAGGTGGGCTTCTCAGAGGAGTGAGAATTAGTCTATGAGACAGGTTTGCCAGAAGGAAAGAGGTAGAAAGGTGTGCCGGGAAGAAGGGGTTGCATGTGCAAAGGCAAAGAGGAGTGAAATGCATGGTGAGCTGAGAGGATGGAAGTAGATTTATGGCTAGATTATGGCCTGGGTGGGGTGGATGTGAGGGAAAAGGCAGCGAGGCAGATGGTGCCCAACGGGGAATCCCGGAACGCCAGACCGAAACTTGGTTTTCATCCTGCCAGTGGCAGAGGCCAGCTGTTAGTGCTTTCTGAGCCTCAGAGTGGGCAGATCTGACTCTGTTCTGTAGTGACAACTTCAGGCAATTGGGGTTGGGGAGCCTGGAGGCCAGTGAGCCCCTGGGGTTTGTTGAGTTATCCAGGGAGCACTGATGATCGCTGAGAGAAAGTGGTTGCTGTGGGGTGTTCAGCTCAGGTGACTGAGCAGGAGGCCAAGACCTGGGTCAGGGAGGCAGATGGGGAGGGCAAGTTTGAGGAGATGCTGTGGAATGTGGGTTAGACACATCAGAAGCTCAGCTCGGAGAGCCTGATCTCTCCATTCCTTCTTTTCCTTCCTTCCTCTCTGGCCTTGCTGCAGCCCTCTCCTGCGGGCACTTTGGGCAAGTCTTGCGGGGCCCTGGCTTAAACTTGCAGAAAAGCCCCCACGAAGGCTTGGGGAGGAATCATGCTAGCCTTACCCTTCTCAGGCCTGAATACTGCAGGCTGCCAGGGACTGCCTTGGGCATGCACTCACCAGATTCAGGCCGTCAGAAATGCTGATGATGGCTTCAATCTCATCTTCCCTCTGTGAAGCACAGGGACTGAGTGAGTGTCCAGGGGTCTGACACACCACCGGACCCCCGTGGCTGGGTGGAGCTCTGCCTGCCCCACGCACCCATCAGAGGAGGCCTGGGCGTGCCAGTGGATCCCTGGAGCAGGGTGAGTGGTGGCGACAGCATGCCTGGCAGAGTAGAAAGCTGCCTCCCCCCATGCTTGAGGCCTTATTTTGGGACTTTTGTGTCCGGGGTTCTTATAAACTCAGAGACCCAGAGGGTCTGTTGGGGCTCCAACAGAAAATACTCTCCTGCCACAGTGAGGCGAGACGCCGACCTTAGTGTGCTCAAGGTCCCATAAAGACTTTTCCTCTTTCTTTTCCCTTTTCTCCCCTTCTCTCTCCACACCTCTCCACATTCCAGGTCTCTGCAGAGGCTCACATCCATGGTGGCTCAGTGCTTCCCCAGGATATAGTGAGGCCTCAGTGGGGTGGGGTATCGGAGGTTGCCAGATCCTGCGGGTGCCAGGGAGTGGGGTACTGGCAGCACAGTCAGGCTCCACTGCTGTGTCCCCACAGCAGTCCCTGAGACCTCCCTTTCCTTTCTCTACGCTGGCCTGCAGCTAATGGAGGCTGTCACCAGAACTGGCAGCATCCCCACAGCTGAGGTCCAGTTAGCCACACACTAGGCTGCTGTACGGTCTGAAAAAGGCCATGCCCTGTCGCCTGCAAGTTCACGAATGTGTAGAGCGAAGGAGCCCTGCCGAACTCAGACTCACTCCCAACCACCCTTTTCAGCCTTGACCTGCTCTGAGTTCCTGTGCAGCATAGCACCTCTCCCAGGACAGGCTTGAAAAGTCACTTGGTGAGGGCAAACAGATTTATTTTTAATGGAACATGTTTAAAAGATTAGCAGGACTGGCAGGTGCTCATTAAAGCAGCCCACTCTTCACTCTGTGTGAACGAGGAGTGTGAAAGTAAAGCCCACTCTGCTGATGGGAAGAGGCCCAGAGATCTCACAGACTGGATGTGCCTGGGGTGTGCCCCCTCATCCCCCTACTCTACGGAGAGGTTCTAACCAAAGTGCTCTAGGGGAGCTTCAGCCCACTGAGGTCTATCTACAGGCAGCGGCCCTGCAGCACTTCCCACACCTCCCCATACCTCTCTGTCCAGCTCTTCAACCAGGGTGATGTTTCCAAAAGTGGGGTCAACAGAAAAGACACTTCTAGCGCTGGGGTCAAAGCTGATGTGGTAGGAGATGGGGTCTCCCTCTGGGTCTGTCCCGTTCAGGGTGTATACATGAGAGCCTGGAAGGAAACACAGTGGAGAGACATAGAATCTGAGACCCAACTTTTTCCTAAAAGTGGCAGCTGCTCAGGACCAACGATTCAGCTGTTTATAAAGTGACAATTCAACTCAGTGCCAAAGGTACTGCCCTGAACTGGGTGCTCATCGCTGGCCTCACCCCTGCTGGCTGCTTGCCTCTTTGTATGTTTATTCTTCACAGCGGTTGGATGTGATGATCAGCCACTTTCCAGATTGTAATCTGTAACACGGGTTACAGAGCAGGTGCAGGTCTGCTGTGCCTAACTGTAGTGCCTGTGTTCTGCCCTGCCTGGTAATAACTCTGCTCTCAGGATCCAAGGTTGAGGGACTCCTGGGTATAGGGAAGGGGAATGAAGGCCTTTAAGAGGCCATAAGGCAGCCATTAAGGCAGGAGGGGTGACCCACAGTGCAGCACTGTCCCCGATGCCTGGACCTGGTTCTGCAGGGATTTCTGAGCCAGATGCCTGCTTTGCTCTGCTCTCCATTTTCCCGGGGTTCCCAATGCCCACAAAGTGAGGGAGAGGGAGTGAGAAATCTCCCCTTTCTCCTCCCCTCTCTCTGCAGATCTCAGCAAGTTGGATGTTCTTCGGCCGTTTTAAAGCCTAGAGACCTGGGGCTCAGGGAGGTAAATACATTTGTTCAAGTTCACACAGCCATAAGGGGCAGCACCTTATCACCTACTTCCTACAGAGGCCTGCCTCGCAGGGCGACCCTGTCTGTGGGCGGGAGCCCTGGTCTCCAGGACTGGCCAGGCTTAAGTCGCCATGGCAGCAATGACCTTCTTTCCCGCCATTGCCTAGGGGAATTCGGAGAAAAACCAGGAGCCCCCGGCCTTGCGCAGCAACTTGGCGCTGGGCACATATATAGGCTTGGGTGAATCACGGGCTTGGTCCCTGCGTCCAGGGGAATGCGAGTCACCCTTCAGAGAGACCTATCGGGAGCCGGCGCCAGGGCTACTCACCTACAGGGGTGTCCTCTGGGAGGCTGAACAAAGCCATGTTTCCGTTGGTGCTGCCGACCCCGTTGTCGAAGAAGTGCGGGGCGAAATTGGCCTGAGCTGGGAAAAGAACACAGAACAGACGGACACCCAGACAACGGACACCCAGACACCAGGAGGGAGCTTCACACCAGCTCGGTCCCGCGTCAGGTCCCGCTACTGGGCAGGAGGGCGCTCCGCCTCCCCAACCCAAGTGCACCGAGGGACCCCCCTGGGGCGCCGCCCAGGGGATGCCCCTGACCCCCACTCCACCTCCGGTGGGCTCGGGCTTGTCAGGGACACTAGCATGTGGGCTCTATATCCAACCCCTCCTTCATCAATGGGCAGATTGCACCCGCGCTCAGAGAGGGGCAGTGCCCTAGCCAAGGTCACGCCGCGAGTCGGGGCACTATCCCCTGCCCCACGCAGTATTGGAGCTGCCACCAAGCCTACAGCTCTGCTTCCCAGCAAGCGGAGAGCAGCTGGGGTCCGGACGCCAAACCCTGGGGATCTAGGATGCCGGCTCTGGAGAAGCGCCCTGGAGCTCCCCACTACTGCGCTACCCCACTCCCCACTACCGAATGGGCCAGGAAGACGGAAGGATTTCTCCGCTCCAGTCCACCAGCCCGAGTCCCACTCTGGAAGTGGTCCAGGACCATGACCCTGTGGCCACCTGGGTGACGCCGGCGCCCACCTCCCTTGCCATCCACGCGGCCAGCGGGGCCCAGCGGCCACTCACCCAGGCAGAGGCGCAGCAGCCCCAGGGCCAGGGCGGCCCACCGGCCACGCCTCATGTCTCCGCCGGCGCGGAGTGTCTCCTGCCGCCGCCGAGGCCCGGCGCAGGGGCACAGAGCATGCCCTGGGCCCGCGGGGAGGGCAGAGAACACAATGGAGGTAGCGGCGACTGCAGCCGCGGCGGGTGGGGGCGTGGGGTAGGAGCGGCGGGTGGTGTGAGGGCGCTAAGAGGATGACACGGCTCGGATCTGCTCCTGCCGGCCACCTGACAAGACCAATTAGCGGTGCAGAGCGGAGAGACAGGCTCCCAACCGCGGGCGGGGGCAGGAGGGCGTGACAAGAGGACTCCCCGCCCACCACGCCCCCTTGGCGGGGTCCCCAGTGCAGGACAGGACACCGTGGAGGAGTGGAGTGTCTTTCCCCCAAGTTGTCCTGAGGAGGGCGCTCGAAAATTGGGCTTTCCCAGGGTCCCTAAGTCCTGGTGGGGCTTGGGCTTCATGGGAGTTTTCTTTTCTCATGAACTTCCTCTGTGACTTTCAGGGGCTTAGCCATCCTCTCTGAGCTAAGCATTCCAGAAGAAAAGTTAGTGGAGCGGCCGGGAGGGCCTTGCCTTAGCAGTCTAAGCAGGTTCCATGAGCGGCGTGAGACCAAAGCAAAGAGAAAGGGTGATGAGTGGGCAGCAGATGGTGAGGGGTTATCAGGACCCCCTCTCTGTGATCTCAACCCATTCCTGCTGTGTTCCCGAGGCTGGACCACCTCTCCCAAAGGGTCTGATCTGTGTGGTGGGCAGCAGGGAGGACCCTCGAGTCTCCACCAGGGTGAGAGGCAGTTCTGCTCCCCATCCCCAGTCAGTGCCCAGTCTGGGACCATGAAGGGGCAGCTGACCCACTCTTCAAACCTTCCAAGGAAGAGTGAAGGGCCTGAAGGCAGAGTCAAGCCCCATCTTAGGACAGACTTGCACAGAGCTGGCCAAAGTAGATCTGAACTGCCTGAGAGGCGTGAGATCTCATTCCTGGAGGATATTTACACAAAGCAAGGCACTATTGGGGTCCTGGATGCTGATAACTTGAAGACACAGGTAAGCCCAGGAAGCTTTTTGGCTGCTGGTAAAACTCCCTGGGCTAGACCCTCATTCTCCTGCTCTGACACTGGAGGGTGCTTGGAAATGCAGCCTGTCCTCCTTCTCTTGGTTGGGCCATTTATGGGGGGGTGCAGGGTGGTCACTTCAAGCCCAAGCCAGGTCACTTCCCAGGATGCCCTTGGGTGGCTGTGTTCTCAGATAGAGGAGACCCCTCTTCTGTGTGCTCCTGGGATCCTGGGAGAGGTCTCCACAGCTGAGGTCTCAGCATTTCCCCCTCTCCCTGCCAGGGGCCTTTGAGGGAACAGAGCACCCCCCCATCCCTTGGTCTAGCCCTACCTGATCTACTGTGAGCAAGGGTCAGGGATTTGCAGAGAAGAAGGAAGATGAATCAATGGTCTTAGAATGTGCAGCAGTTCTCAGGCCTAATTGGCCAAAACCCTTGTTGAGTCTCCTCGGGCTTGGCTCTTTTGCTGAAAAGACACACTTTAAATTGCACAGACATTTCTGAATCTGCTTCACAAAGTGCTGGGACAAAGCTAAGGCAAGTATTCTGCAAGTCCGATATAGGGATGTGAAGACTTAGGCTTGCTGTGGATTTCCCAGGAGCCAGAGGCAGAGCCAAGATGTCCCGGTGTGCTGAGAAGAGCCAGCTTTCCCTGGGTCCTGTTAGCCCTGCTCCTCACCAATCTAGGGCTGTTGATTTCTCTCTCCTCCATTCCCTCTGTCAACAGCCATGCACTGGAGAGGGAAGGGGAAGGACTAGCCTACACGCCATACGCGCCTACGCACATTCTCCCATATTATCTTATTTGACCCGCACCACTCTCCCAATGTGATTTTGTCTGCTTTACAGAGGAAGGAGATGTTCTCATTGGCTGTGTGAGTCCAAGCAAGTGACTTTCCCTCTCTGAGGTGCAGAGCTTGGACTCATGGATTCACATACAGTTTGGGTTGGCTCCAAAGTTCAAACTCTTTTTTTTTTTTTTTTTTTTTTGAGTCGGAGTCTCACTCGGTCACCCAGGCTGGAGTGCAATGGCACGATCTCGGCTCACTGCAACCTCCGTCTCCTGGGTTCAAGTGATTCTCCTGCCTCAGCCTCTCAAGTAGTTGGCATTACAAGATGCATGCCACCATGCCCAACAAATTGTTTTTCTTTTTTTTTTTTTTAATAGTAGAGATAGGGCCGGGTGCGGTGGCTCAATCCTGTAATCCCAGCACTTTGGGAGGCCGAGACGGGCGGATCACGAGGTCAGGAGATCGAGACCATCCTGGCTAACACGGTGAAACCCCCGTCTCTACTAAAAAATACAAAAAACTAGCCGGGCGAGGTGGCGGGCGCCTGTAGTCCCAGCTACTCGGGAGGCTGAGGCAGGAGAATGGTCTAAACCCGGGAGGCGGAGCTTGCAATGAGCTGAGATCCGGCCACTGCACCCCAGCCTGGGCGACAGAGCAAGACTCTGTCTCAAAAAAAAAAAAAAAAAAAAAAAAAAAAAAAAATAGTAGAGATAGGGTTTCACCATGTTGGCCAGGCTGGTCTTAAACTCCTGACCTCAGGTGATCCACTCACCTGGGCCTCCCAAAGTGCTGGGATTACAGGCATGAGCCACTGTGCCTGCCCAGTTCAAACCCTTTTCATGGCAGAAGTAGATGATCTTGAAGCTACTGAAGCTTCAGCTTCTGGGCCTCTCACTTACACATCACACATTCCTTCCAGAGTTCCAGTTTTGTATTTTGCTTTGTATTTTCTTCTTCTTTCTTCTTAGAGATGGGGTTCAGGCTGGCCCTGAACTCCTAGGATCAAAAGACTCTCCCGCCTCCGCCTCCTGAGCAGCTGGGAATACAGGCAGCACCATTACATCTGACTTCTCTTCTTTTCTGAGAAAGACCCTCCACACCCCCCACTCCAGCTCCTGCTGCTTCTTTCAGCTGTACTGGGTTTAGATCTGCTAACGTGACCAGCTGCCCAAGTTCGCCTGGGACTGAGGGTTTCCAGGGATGCAGGACTTTCAATGCTAAAACCAGCAAAGCCTAGGGTAACCCGGTATTTGGCGGTCACCCTAGATACAACCCTGTCCTCAAATCACCTAAGGACCTGGGAAAACAGCAGCTCTTTATGGTGATTCTCACCATGGACCCTGATCTTGACCTTGCAGTGTGGAGGGTCTTGGTTTGTCAAGGCTCAGTAGGACTCATCTGTCATGAGACATGGGACTTGGCTGTCACCTACAGAGCCTGGGCAGCCTCAGGGACACCAGTCACCCTGTCTTGCAAATGCCCATCACCCCTGAAGGGTGGTGAGCTCCCCGTCTCCTGGGACCTCCCTGCCATGGTACCTGCAGTGCAGTACCACATAGTGTCATCTTAAAGTCAACTTCTGACAGCTCTTCCTCTGGTGGATGGACCTCTTCCTCTGCTCCAGCTATTGATAAGCAAGAAAGCACGTGTCAGCTGTTAGCCTGGGCACGCGTGTGTTCTAAGTCTGCCAACATGCCAACTCAGGCTCACGTGTACATCCATGTCTTTGCCTTTATCTGATCTACCTGAGTGTGCCAACCCAAAGTCCCTTGCCCGTGTGCATAGACACAAATTCACACAGCTGCCCACAAACATACACACGAGTCATAGTCCCATTTGTACACACATACACACATATCCAACAATGTGTGAATCCACTCACGTCTTATCTCCACACATAGACACACGTGCATACCTGCACTGACAGCAGTTGGGCCAGGTGCCTTCCAGGCTCCATCTGGTACTGAGGATGTGGTGAGCAGCAGGTGCCTGCGATTCAGGCTCATTTCCTGACAATATGAGGAGGGAGCAAGTCAGGTAGACAGTCGCAGTAGGTCTCTAGTGCCCTGCTTCTGCCTCAGCAGTCTGAGACAGTGACGGTGAGACCATTTGACAGACTGACCTCTGTCCTGGTGTGTTGGCATCCTGAGCTGCTCTGTCCAAAGTTTCAACAAAGTGATTGCTCATGATAAGGAAGTCCTGGCCCAAGGCAGAGTTTGGTACTGAGCTTGACGGAATAGGGTCAGGGTTTCTGAGTAGGCCTGGATGTGTCAACTGTGTACTGGACATACTGTCTCTGGATACAATTCCGTCAGGTACTGTCCCAGTCCAGGTGAGGTCCTGAAGACTCTCCTCTGCAGGTCTGGGCCAGGATGTCCTCCCCTGGCTGGAAATTGAGAGTCCCGCCCCACAGCAGTGTGCTCTGATGTTACTAGCTCAGCTGTGGGCTCAGTGTGCCTGGGGAGGTTGGATACCCATCTACTGTGACATGTGACTTCCCCTGCCACCTTGCTGTACCCAGGCCAGGTGTAGAGTGGCTGCCTCAGTTTCCTCTGACATGAAGATGGGGTCCCTTTCCTATCTGTCTGAGACCTTGCCTATCTCTTTAACTGAGGGACTCTGTGGTGCCACCTGTTTCCTTACACCCATCTAATAGGTTAGTGGCTCCAGTAACCATTTTGCCCACTGACTGTGACTCCTGGCTTGTATGGGCATTCACATGGGTGGGCAGAGCCTCCTCTAACCCTGACTTTGCCTGTTTCCATCCTACAGTAGTCTCCTGTGCTTTCTCAGCCTGCCACATGACTAAGCCTGAGTAGAGGAACACATCGAAAGATCTCTCTCTTTCCAGAAGGTTCTTTTTCCCAGCATACCTCTGCCTCCAAGCAGAACTGCTCCTTATTTGGAACCTCAACAGAGCCTTTAAAAGACTTTAGTAGGCCTGACTCAGTGGCTCACGCCTGTAATCCCAACACTTTAGAAGGCCGAGGTGGGCAGATCACTTGAGCCCAGGAGTTTAAGACCAGCCTGGGCAACACCATGAAAACCTGTCTCTACCAAAAAAAAAAAAAAAAAAAAAAATTAGCTGGGTGTGATGGCATACACCTGTAGTCCCAGTTACTTGGGAGGCTGATGAGAGGACTGCTTGAACCTGAGAGGTTGAGGCTGCAGTGAGCCATGATTGCACCACTACACTCCAGAGTGAGTGCAGTAAGAACTTGTCTTAAAAAAAACCAGAAAAAGTATTTTGTGCAGTCTGCTTGTGTGTCTCCCCTAGAAGGCTGTGCACCAGGGAAGAGGCTGTGTTTCATTCATAGTGTGTTTCAGCATTAGCATAGGGTCTGGCACAAAGTAGGTCCTCAATGGGTAATTATTTTATTATTGACTGACTGAATGAATAGAGGAATAGATAGATAGATAGATAGATAGATAGATAGATAGATAGATAGATAGATAGATAGGTGATAGATAGATGATTGATAGATAGATAGATAGATAGATAGATTTTTTTTTTTTTTTTTTTTTTTTTTTTGAGACGAGGTCTGGCTCGGCACCCAGGCAGGAGTGCAGTGACATGATCTCTGCTCACTGCAACCTCCGCCTCCCAAGTTCAAGTGATTCTCATACCTCTCCCTCCCGAGTAACTGTGCGCCACCAGGCGTGGCTAATTTTTTTGTATTTTTAGTAGAGATGGGGTTTCGCCATGCTGGCCAGGCTGGTCTTGAACTCCTGACCTCAGATGATCCGCCCACCTCAGCCTCCCAAAGTGCTGGGATTAAAGGGGTGAGCCACTGTGCCCGGCCAAATAGAGGAACATTGAATGAATGAATGAATGAATGAATGAATGAAGAGACATCTGACAATGTCATAAGCGTTGGTTCCTGGTCGTGACCTTTGTCATGCTCCTTATCCATCCATCCATAAATTGGCAGAGTGGAGCAACCAGGGGTATACACTGAAAATCCCTGCTGAACCAGGCAGGAAATGGAAATGTGTGAAATGGCTGGGTGAAAGGCAATAGGGAGTGGTGGAGACTATGGCACATATATAAATGTTTACATTCACAGCATATTTAAACATTGAGTTGAAATTCTTGCATTTAATGTGGAAAGGGACTTCTCAGAGTGGACATTTTATAATTTGACACCGTCCCCCACATTCTGGTTGAACTTTGCATGTCCTGAGGGACAGTGTAGTTTAACTGAGGTTAAAGAGCAGATGAGTGCCAAAGACCTCTTCCTGAGATGGAGCTGTTGATAGCATGAGTCTGCTCATTGCTTCTAGAGCCACCTACATGTTACCAGGCTCCTAGTAAATGGGCAAGGTCCAGCCATGGCTGGGGAGACCAGACTTGAGCCCTGGACACACCTATGCTCCCAAAGCAGGGAAAATGCCGCAGAGTCGGTAAGGGGAGTCACTGTGTGAGCATTAACTGGCCAGGGTATGGCCCCTGCAGGGCTCCAGAAGGTGGTTTACCATTGGCTATTTGCCCAGAGATGAGCTGGGAGGTGCGATAGAGAGTTTTAGCCTCATTTTACAGATGGGGAGAAACTCTGAGAGGTCATCTGACCTCCCCAATGTCACAAAGTGGGTGTATGACAGAGCCATCATATCATAATATGAGCCCAAATCTGATTTTGAAGCTCATGCTCTATCAATTACAGCGGTGTCCCACCCTTTCAGGGAATATGGACCCCTTCAGTTGCCATGGAGACTGTACACTTCCTCTATTGGTGGTACTGTAACCTGCAAACTGGTCTAGATTCTTCAAGAGTCAACCAGGGCAACATAAGAATTCCAGTTTTATTATTTTAAAGCCACTTCCAGATGTTTGGGTTTTCTCTCCAAGCTGGAAAAAATGTTATTCACAAGAGTTTACCTTTAGTCTCAACCTCCCTTTTAGAGCAAAATTCTTCCACTGCTGAGAAAGTTACTTATTTATTTATTTTGAGAAGGAGTCTTGCTCTGTTGCCCAGGCTGGAGTGCAATAGTTTGATCTCAGCTCACTGCAACCTCCGCCTCCCGGGTTCAAGCAGTTGCTGAGAAAGTTTAAAAGTGTATGTTGCAAGTTTTTTTTTTTTGAGCTGGAGTCTCGCTTTGTCACCCAGAAGGGAGTGCAGTGGTGTGATCTCGGCTCACTGCAAGCTCCGCCTCCCAGGTTCCTGCCATTCTCTTGCCTCAGCCTCCCCCTGAGTAGCTGGGACTACAGGCACCCGCCACCACGCCCGGCTAATTTTTTGTATTTTAAGTAGAGACAGGGTTTCACCGTGTTAGCCAGGATGGTCTTTATCTCCTGACCTCATGATCTGCCCACCTCGGCCTCCCAAAGTGCTGGGATTACAGGCGTGAGCCACCGCGCCTGGCTGCATGTTGCAAATTTTGAAGGTGGTCAGTGAGAGTGGGAAGGAAAGTTTTTGGCATTTCTGAGGGAAGCAGCACCTGCTCCCAAGGAGCCACGGCCCTCTAGCTCTGCATGAGCATCTCTGTTGGCCTGGGAACCCATCACAGGCTTTCCGTCCCTCCTCAGAAGGGCAGATAGGACAGGCTGGGGTGGAGCAGGTGCAGGGTCCTCTGCTCCTTTTATGTTCTCACCTTTGACCTAGGCTGTTTTGAGGGGCTGGTGTCCCTCGAGGGCCTCTTGGGGTCTTGGAGTCGCTGCTCATACAGCTCATATGGCCCAAGGCCAGCCTCTTTGCAGCACCATTTCACTGTGAGTGGCTCACAGCCGTGACCCTGCAATCCTGGCCCTCAGAGAAGGTGCTCCTTCTTTCCCACAGGCCAGGCTGTGTCTTCCTTTTATTCGCGTGTATTAAATATCTGGTCTTCCTCACCTGCACCCCTCACAGAGGCTGAGGCTTCTAGAACTCTTGCTCCCCTTCCTCTCCATGGTTCCCAGAAGGAGGTCAGCTCATCAGTGGGGAACACGGCCTTTGAGTCTTCCTTTTGGTTGACTCTCCAGCACACATGTTTAATTTTTTTGTCTGTGGGTTTTTTCTTTACTTTTTGGGCTTGGGGTGGAGAAGAGAGAAGGGAGAGAAGGACACAGAAATGGCCAGCTCTTGCATTGCTGCTAGGTGATCCACCTTGCCAAAGGAGCTCCTGGTGAGGGTCTGACACAGCACGGAGTTCCCAGTGTGGACCTGTTAGCCCCGCAGCTAACACGTCTCCAAAGCCTCTCCACTGCTGTTCTGAACACCCTAGCCTTGGCCCTTGGTGCCACACTTGCCACTCCTGCCTCAGCTCCCTTCCTTCTGTCTCTTAATGGCCCTCTCTCATGGCATTCTCTCCTGCTTACTGAATCTCTGGTTTTTCATTGCTCTTAAGATAAACCCCAAACACTGAGAACTTTCCAGGCCCTTCCCTAGGTCCCGGCTGAACCCTCTGCTTCCCTTTTGTCCTGATGCTGCTGTCCAGTTGCTGACTTCTCCTTCAACACTCATGCTTCCTGCCTGGCCCTTGCTACATCCTTACTTCACCCCAACACACACATACACACACACCACACACACACATACCCCTCACCACACACTCCAACACACACACACACACACACAATCACACAGACACCACAGACACAAACACACCACACAAATGCATCACACACACAACCACACACCACATTCACACACTGCATCACACACAACGCACACAACACACCACACACATTACACACATACACCACACACACCACACATCACACATGCCACACACACACCATACATACCACAAACGATATCCACAAACCACACATCCACCATACAGCACACATACACCACACACACACACAAACCACATGCCCCAACACACACATGCATCACACAAACACCACACACCATACACACACAAATAACCCACACACAAACCACACACCATACAAATGCATCACACACACCACACATCATACACATCACAAACACACACCACACATACAACCATACACCACATATCACACACACCACACACAACACACAACATATTACACACATACACCACACACCACACATTACACATGCCACATGCACACATACCATACATACTGCAAACCACACATCCACCATCTACCACACATCCACAACACACATCACACACACTGTATAAACTACACACACGCTAGAGACATACATATTGCACACACACCACAAAGTCCATACTGTCACACACACAGCACACATGACACACACATCACATATACACATCCTATACCCTCACATACACATCACGCACACACATTGCACACTATACACACACACCATTCACCACATACACCACACAAACCCCCCTACACCTCCCACGTCCTCCACACCCCTCTGCACACCACACACACACACACACACACACACACACACACACACACACCCTGCGCCCCTTCTCTGGCTGGCCTCTGCTAAGTTTGAGCAGTCTTTGCATTCCCTCTCATCTTCCACTCCTTCTCCTACAGTCCCAGCCCTCTGTTCTTACCTGGGTGCCCACAACTTTGTGGAACAAATGATTGCCTCTCAGACATCAGGGACCATATTTGTTCATCTCCGAGCCTCAGAACCCAGCTCAGGGCCTGACAATTACTACCCCGGGATAGATGAACATGGAGATTAGAGGACCTGCTCCGAGGGCAAGTAGGCAGGTGTGAAGTGCAGCAAAGGGCCTGGAGCACAGAGGGGCTGGGTTCAGGGAAGTCCCCGCCTCCCCTGCTCCACCTGAAGGGATGTTTATGCCCGTGGTGAACACAGCACTGCAGAGCCTGGGAACGAGTGAGTGAATGAGTGAGCCTGAGAGTGGAACATACGGAAGGGATGTGAAAAGTCTGGCCTGTGACAAGACAGACTCTGACTTGCCCTGGGTACCACTGTCCCCAGAGCCCTGGGCCAGGGAACCTCTGCCCATCAGCCCAGAGGGGGCCTGGCGTTCTCCTACACGGCTGTGGAGGGTGCAGCGATGGGGCTTCCAACCTTGCTGTGAGAATCGGATTAGAAGGGAGCTTTGTTGAGAGATAAGCTGCTCAGACCTGAGCCATCTGTGCTCTCTGAGCCTCAGCCCTGCAGCGCTGTGTTCACCGTGGGCATAAACACCCTCCCCCAGGATGGGGAAGGAGAGGCAAGGATTTCCCTGAACCAAGTCCCTCGGTGTGCCAGGCCCTTTGCGGGCACTTCACACCTGGCTATTTGCCCTCTGAGTAGGTCCTGTAATCTCAGTTTTCTAGAAAAGACCCAACATGCTCAGCTCACACAAAACACCCTTAGCAGGGCAGGGCTTCAAGCCCTGATGTGCCAGACCCAGGGACTCTGTCCCTGTTCCTCACATAGTTACATTGTGTTGTGGCCAAGAGTAGCCTGCAGGGAAGGCTTTAGGGACAGGTTTGTTCTAGCAGAAAGTTGTGCCTCAGGCTCTATCACTGACCTTGTCAAACAAGGATGTGTCTGCATTGAGTTGATTGATTTATTTATTACTTGTTTGTTTGGGTGTTCTTTCCAGCAGACTCATGTCAGGAGGCTAGGAGGGGATTCCTTGGGGGGTCACTGGATGCTGGTGGTTAAATGCCAGGAGGCTGAATGGACCTGAAGATGGAGGAGACTCTGCAGTCTTAGTCAGCCACCCTTGGGTGCTTGCTACCCTGCACCCTAGCAGGATTGATGGTCTCTGGATGTGTAGCTGTGACCAGTCATGGTGGAATGCTCGGCTGTTTGCACTGGACAGACCCACGTGGTGGCGACTGAGGCCCTGTGGCTGAGGTTGGCTCATGATAGCTCTGAAAGTTGATGGCACAATTGAGACAAGGACATGCAGTTCTTGAACTTTCCCAGGGTCCTTGCAGCCCAAGATGAAGTCCTCCAACATTGTAGCTCACTGTTGTGAAGGCTGAAAGGGGAGACAGGAGGCTGCTGGGTACCTCAGGTGCCAGGTGTGAGGGTCTCCGCTGTCTGGAGTCTTGCTTTGGGAGTGCTACACCTGTGGTAGTGCCCCAGGCACCACCCAAGGGAGGGGCTCTGGCTCAAGCTTGCATGGTTTGCAGAGTCTCACATGATGTCCTGGGAGGAGCAATGAGTAGACAAGAGGGACAAGGACAGGAAGGTGGCAAGGTCAGAGCCAGGTTGGGGGAAGAGAGAGGAAAACACAATTAAGATGCATTTTCAAACACATTTAAAAAAAAATCAAAGCAAGAATTAGATCTTATCCTTTTCCCTAGAGGCCTAGGAGTGGCTTTTCATGGCAAACATGACCAGCCCAGGTTATTTCAGTCCCATCAAAGGGAATCTAATTGATTGGTAGAAGATGAAGAGAAGGTGGCTGATCCTAAGTGGAGCCCACCTAAGAGCCTCGGGTCTGGGAGGCCTGTGTCTAATGACTCTGGTAGGAGGGTCTGCACATGGATGTGTACCCTTGGGCCCCCTGGCTGTCTCCTTCCAGATGGCACATGCCAGGCAATGTGTCCCAAAACTACATTTGCATCTTTTGACAAACCAGTCCCATTTATGGGAAGAATCATCCACAAGAAAGAAAAAGCTGCATGCATTAAACTATTCTTTATAGGTTTTTTTTTTGTTTTTTGTTTTTTTGTTTTTTTTATTAAGAGAGATAGGAGTCTCGTTATGTTGCCTAGCCTAGTCACGAACTCCTGGCCTCAAGTTGTCCTCCTGCCTCAGCCTCCCAAAGTACTGGGATTACAGGTGTGAGCCACCATGCCTGGCCCATAGTTTTGTTTTTAATTGCAGAAAAAAAAATGCTTGGAAACAATCTGAATATCCTATAATAGAGAACTTGTTCATTAGTAATGATAATTTGACCAGGCGCAGTGGCTCACACTGGTAATCCTAGCACTTCAGGAGGCTGAGACGGGCGGATCACTTAAGCCCTGGGGTTCAAGAACAGCCTGCACAACATGATGAAACACCATCTCTACCAAAAATACAAAAATTTGCCGGGCATGGGTGCACACCTGTGGTCTTAGCTACTCAGGAGGCTGAGGTGGAAGGATCACCTGAGCCTGGGAGGTCGAAGCTGTGGTGAGCCATGATTAAGCCACTGCATTCCAGCCTGGGTGACAAAGTGAAACCTTGTCTCAATAAATAAATAGATAATAAAATAAAAAATTAATGATAATTCATGATGATGGAAATGTGTATGGGGACAGAACCCTGTGGTTATGACCACCGCGTAGCAACAAGAAGAAAAACGCTGCAGACTTAAATTGAAAAATGAAAAAATGAGATATAATTAATAAAAAATAAAACCAGGTAAACATGTTTGTACGGAAAGCAAAGGACACACAAATGAATGAGAAGGGTTACTAAGTTATGACCATGAGATTACTTTTTTCTCCTTCTGTTTTCAGATTATTACTATATGCAATGTGGTGTGGTAATTAAGATCATGAAATCTGAAGAGAGCCAGATTATTTGAATTCAAAGCCTGGATCTATCACTTACTTACTGGCTGTGGGACCTGCAACAGGTTACTTAGTCTTTCTGTGCTTTGGTCCCTCATTTGTAGAAGTGACAAGAGTAATAGTGTCTAACTTTTAGGATTATTGTAAGGATCAAATGAGTTAGCGGATGTAAATGCCACACCTAGTAATTGCTATATAAGCACTAGCTATACAAAGAAATACATTTAATTATAATTCATCCATCCACTCATGTCTTAACCACAAATAAGTGATAATATTGGTGTGTTGTTCTGTTTTTTTTTTCTATTGGTAAATGCTTTGCTCTTCCCAGAGTGATAATCTTAGTAATATATAGCATAACTTACTCTTTTCCATTAATATCATTTCATGAGCATTTTCCACCAGCGTTTCTGGTGGAGACACATGATTTCCTGACCCCTGATCCTCCTCCACCTCCTTTCCTCGCCTCAGATCCCAAGACTATCTTCTCTGGCTCTTACAATAAATTTTGTGGTTGACTGGTTGCAAATATGGTTGCAATTCTCCATCTCTCCTTTGCAGTTTCTCCCATCATGATATGGAGTCTATTTACCTGCTCCTAAAATCTGGACTGGCCTTGAAACTTGCTTTGGCCAGAGTGAATGTGGTAGAGATGAAGGCGGGAAGTTCAGAGCCCATATCTCAAGAGGCCTGACGTGTTTCCATTTATATAAGTGGAACTCGGCAGACACCATGTGAACACTCTGGGCTCGCCTGCAGGGAGCGTGGAAGACCACACGGAGGAGAGGCTAGCTGTTCCAACCAAGACCATTCTACACTCACAGACACCAAAAATATGAGAGACCCAGCCAAGATCAGTAGAGCTGCCTATCCAAATCTTAGAAGAATGAGTCCAGCCAAGACTAGCAGAAATACCCAGCTGACCTGTAGACTCATGGAAAATAATAAATACTGCTTTGGGTCACTAAAATTGGGAGTGGGTTGTTCTGCAGCTATGGCTAACAGATATAATCACAAGGAGCAAGACCACGGGTCTGAGGCCCCTCTGATGGAGCCACTGGGCAGGATGGGCTGCCAGTCCTCTTCACCTCCTCCTTTCAAGGGTCTATTTTCTGGGCACTCATGTCCATCCTGGTATCATTGTTGCTGAAAACCTCATGTCCTCAATGGGTAACATTTGTCCATGCAGTCCGAGCCCCTTCCTGAAGGCAGAGACAACCCTATGGTGAGGGAGGAACCTCGCTGTGCCCCTTCCAGCCTGAGTCTCCCACTATGGGCTCAGCCATTTTGCTGGGTTTCAAAAACAGGGAGGTGGCATGGAGCTCTCAGGACCTAGGCAGCCTCTCAGGCTCCAGGCTTCCCTCAGGACCTCCCAGTCTTCCCAAATAGCTTCCTCACAGTGGGCCCAGGATGCATAGAAGGAAGGTGGCCTGACTGAGGCTTCAGGACCATAGCACTTCCTGGCTGGTGGGGCCTTCACAGCCATCATTCTGACCCCAGCTTAAGCCTAAGCAGCCCCTGGGCTTGGGGCTAGTGCTTGATGCCCGTAAAGAGCCAACAGAGTCAGCACATTGAAACTTCCTTTAAAAAAAACCGGGCCAGATGCAGTGGCTCACGCCTGTAATCCCAGTACTTTAAACACTTTGGGAGGCCAAGGCAGGAGGGTTGCTTGAAGCCAGGAGTTCGAGACTAGCCTGGGCAGCATAGTAAGACCCTGTCTCTACAAAAATAGAAAAGTTAGCTGAGTGAGATGGCATGCATCTGTAGTCCCAGCTACTGGGGAGGCTGAAGAGGGAGGATCACTGGAGCCCAGGAATTTGAGGCTGCAGTGAGCTATGATTGTGCCACTGCACTCCAGCCTGGGTGACTGAGCAAGATCCTGCTTCTTAAAAAACAACAATAAAAAGACTAGCTGCTCTACAGATTGCTATAAATTTTCTAAATACTTTTTAAAAAGTATTTTTAAAGTAAATTGGTAAATGTAATAAATTCAGCTGTGGGGAAAAGAAAGATCAGACTGTTACTGTGTCTGTATAGAAAGAAGTAGACATAAGAGACTCCATTTTGTTCTGCATTTGAGATGCTGTTAATCTGTGACCCTACCCCCAACCTTGTCCTTGCAAGAGACATGTGCTGTGGTGACTCAAGGTTTAAAGGATTTTGGGCTGTGCAGGGTGTGCTTTGTTAAACAAGTGCCTGAAGGCAGCTTGCTGGTTAAAAGTCATCACCATTCTCTTAATCTCAAGTACCCAGGGACACGCACACTGCCAAAGGTCGCAGGGATCTCTGCCTAGGAAAGCTAGGTATTGTCCAAGGTTTCTCCCCATGTGATAGTCTGAAATATGGCCTCGTGGGAAGAGAAAGACCTAATCGTCCCCCAGCCTGACACCCGTGAAGGGTCTGTGCTGAGGAGGACTAGTACAAGAGGAAAGAAGGCCTCTTGGCGGTTGTTGGCAATTGAGATAGAGAAAAGCATCTGTCTCCTGCCTGTCCCTGGGCAATGGAACATGTCGATGTAAAACCCGATTGTATGTTCTGTTTACTGAGATGGGAGAAAACCGCCTTAGGGCAAAAGGCGGGACTTGCTAGCGCAATGCTGCTCTTTATGCACTAAAAAGGTTTATGGAGATGTTTGCATATGCATATCAAGGCACAGCACTTTTCCGTAATCTTATTCATGTCACAGAGAACTTTATTCATATGTCTTACTGCTGACTTTCTCCCTATAATGATCCTATTATCCTGCCAGTTCCTTTTCTTTAAGATGGTAAAGATAATTATCAATAAATACTAAGGGAACTCAGAGACTGGTGCCGGCGTGGGTCCTTTGTATGCTGAGCGCCGGTCCCCTGGGCCCACTTTTTCTCTATACTTTGTCTCTGTGTCTCATTTCTTTTCTCAAATCTCTCGTTCCACCTAACGAGAAACGCCCACAGGTGTGGAGGGGCAGGCCACCCCTTCATTCAGCAAATCAGCCATTTAGCATGTTGATTTTCAAAGATGGTTTTGTCACATTGACCCAGAGTCCTGGGCCTTCCACATATTGTCATCCCCATGGACCTACCACGGTGCTGAGATATAAAGCAGTGTTCAAGAAAGACACCACAGAATGAGGAGTAGTCAGTATTTAGCAAATGTGTGTGTCATAGCTGCTGCTGTTGGCTCAGGAACATCCTCCAGGCAACCCTGAGTTAATTTGTGTTTCTACAGACAGACGCATGGGCTTTGTCATACATCAGTGAACTGGAGCACACGAGGCCAGATTTCTGGAGCCTGGCACACTCAGCAATCCTGCTGTTGCTTACACAACACCCTGCGAACACTGACTCATCTTCTCCCTCCTTGTTGAACCCCAGCATCAGTCCATAAGACACAAGGTGCAACCACCAAGCCTGGACAAGAACATGCAGGCTTTGGTTGTCAGTGTTGGAATTGCTCATCTCCTGTGCCAGCAGCCCTGGCAGGGCTGGGTCTGTCTCCATAGCAACAGCAGGACATGTTTACAGGGCACTATGTGGCGGGCTTGATGCCAAGTCCTATATAGCCATGACCCCACTGACTGCTCATCATGGTCCAGTGAAGGAGATTCTATTATCACTCCCTCTTCACAGAGAGGGAGACTGAGGCTTAGCAGTGATGGGTGACTTGCTCCAGGGCACACAGCCAGCGGGCGGTGGAGCTGAGATCCCAGCCCAGAAGGGCTGTTTCCTTCTGGGAAGTCAGCCGTCTGGCCTGCGCGTGCATGTCTTCATACACAGGCTGCAGGAAACTTTCTGTCTACAGGGGAAGAAGTTTGTTGTAGTGGAAAGATCTTGGTTTCTGGCTCTGCCTCAGTTTCTTTCTCAGTCTCGGTTTCCCAATCTATACAATGGTGACAAGACCTCCCCACGGTGGTCTCAAGGATTTAAATGAGATCACATGACAAGGACCCCATACATATGTTTGTTTTGCTCTTCTTGTTCTAAGTTGTTCATATATTTCTACAATGGAATTTTAAAAATATACACACAAAAAGAAATCCAGTCTCAGCACAGGAGCCACACACCTAGATTTATTCTCCCGAAGTAACAAAACTGAGAAAATGGATGCATGTGTACTTGCGCAGGAGTTAACCTGGCCACGTCTCCTGTGCACTGTGTGTGCTTGGGTGTATATCTGTCCATCTGTGTGTGTAGTGTGTGTGTGCTGTGTGTAGCATAGGAGTGTAGTGTGTGTAGTTGTGTAGCGTGTGTGTGTGATTGTGTGTCTGTGTGTAGTGTCTGTGTGTGTAGTGTGGTGTGTGTCTGTGTGTGAATGTATTTGTGTGTGTGTCTGTGTGTATAGTTGTGTAGTGTTACGTATTTGTGTGTATTTATGTGTGTTTGTGTGTATAGTTGTGTGGTATGTGTTTGTGTTTGTGTGTAGACGTATTTGTGTATGTGTCTGTGTGGTATACGTGTGTGTGCTGTGTGCATGTGTCTATATGTGTATGATTGTGCAGTGTGTATATGCATGTAGTGTGTTTGTGTGTATAGTGTGTGTCTGTGTGTGTAGTTGTGTAGTGTGTATGTGTCCGTGTGTCTGTATGTATAGTGACTGGTGTGTGTGTGTAGAGTGCATGTAGTATGTGTCTGTGTGTGTAGTTGTGTGGTGTGTGTTTGTGCTGTGTGTGTCTATCACTATACTGTGTATTGTGTGTATATGCTGTGTGTCTATGTGTAGTTGTGTAGTGTGTATGTGTCTGTGCATCTGTAGTGAATGGTGTGAGTCTGTGTGCACATGTATTTGTGTGTGTGTGTGGTTGTGTGGTGTGTATCTACTTATGTGTGTAGGTATTTGTGTTTGTGTGTTTGGGTTTGTTGTGTGTGTGTGCGTGGTGGGAGCTCACACACTCCCTCAACTTCCTGCCTCTGAGCAGTCGGTGCAAGAGAGGGGAAGAGGAGGGGTAGGGTGTGTGAGCTCTTGGGGCTCACCTTCACCTCTCTCTGGAAGGTTTTTACCTTCTTTCACAGAACCAGGGGACTGGGGGAGCAGAGCCACAGCCTGCGTTCACCCTGCATCCTTCCTGGGCTAGCACCTCGCACTGGTTCAGCAAGAGGTGTGTGAGAGCTGGTTATTTTTACCCTGGCCAGCTGGGTGTGATTCCAGTTTGGAAGAAGAGGATGTCAACATCTCCGGAAGAAGGTCTGCGGCTGCTCCTGTCTTGCTTCTTCCCTCTGTCCTTCCCCTGCATCACAGCTGAGCATCCCCTTGGTAGCTGGGAAAGGCATGGAGGCTCCGGCGCTGGTCTTGGACCCCACGGGCCATGGTCCCAGAGAAGCAAGTGGAGCTGGGACCTCCTCAGCCTCCTGAGAGAGGGCACTGGGGCTGCAGAGTCCAGGCAGGAGCCCCAGGTTGGTGTCAGGCTGTCTGACTCAGGCTCCACAGCCTCCCCTTGGAGATCTGCCTGTCCCACACACGCTCCAGCAGCCTGGCTCTTCCACCTAGGCTGGGCAACTCCAGTGAATGCCTGCCCTGGCCTGGAGCCCCTGTGCAGGGAACTGGGTGCCCACAGCCCTCCTGGGCTTGGGCCTGTCCGCCACAGGCCTCCCAGTGCCCCCAGGCTCAGAGAGAGGACAGCCTTGCTCTTCTGGGCCTCACCCTGGTCATGCAGCCTGGATGCTGCCTGCTGGCATCTCTGGGACTGCCTTACCTCCTGCCAAGCTGTGGCTCTCTGGACCCTCACGCCCACTGCCCTGCTGGTGACCTGCATGCTGGTCTGAGCCTCAGGTCCACAGGGTCCACAGACAGCCTTGGTCCTTAGCTTCTGGGAGCACCTCACAAGCTATGTTGCCCTCTGTCTTCCATACCCGCCTCTTGCCCTTCACCCTTGCTGCCTCCTCTGCCTGCATCCCCCACCTCCACAGTCCTCAGCCAGGCTCCTGGCCTTTGCTCAGGTCTCATAAATGTCACCTCCTCAGACACCTCCCACCTAAAGTAAGGGTGTTTCCACACAACGTTTTCTAATTGCACCCTGCTTTCTTTCCATGGTAGAATGTATTCAGTTTAAAATGATTAATTTGTTGACTTTTTAGGGGGAGTTATCAAATTAATCAACAAAACAAAGATGTCCTCCCAGCCAGAGCCTGATGCTATCCATGGGTGGGGGCTGATCAGCACGTGTGGCTGGTCCCACGGCCACTACAGAACTTCTCCCCCACAGTCTGGACGACGTGCAGGTACTTACCTTTCGGGTTTGTCAAGTTGGGGCTAGGGACTCTGTAGCAGCAGAGCCTGGCTCTCTTGCCTGGCCAGGGCTTGGCATGACGCCTCTTTCCTGAAGGTGGACACAAAGGAAGAGAGACTGTCCTTAGTAGGCTTGTCTGTGAGTGAGTGAGCCTCCCCTTCCGAGGCACAGGGCTCAGGAATATTTATCCAGAGAAACTCAGGATAAGCCAGGCTATGAGAGGTCCCAGGGAAAGGGTGGGCCTTGTTGTGGTTTACTTTTCAGAAATAACAGTGTTGAGAGACACAATGGCCCCAAAACACATCCTTCTCAGGTTTCTGTCCAATAAGTAGTTTCTTTGACATAATAATTCTCCCCTTGGCAATCTAGTCTAAGAAAATATGCCTGAGCCGGGTGTGGTGGCTCATTCCTGTAATCCTAGCACTTTGGGAGGCTGAGGCGGGCGGATCTCTTGAAGTTGGGTGTTCGAGACCAGCCTGACCAACAAGAAACCCCATCTCTACTAAAAATACAAAATTAGCCTGGCATGATGGCACACTTCTGTAATCCCAGCTACTCGGGAGGCTGAGGCAGGACAATCGTTTGAACCTGGGAGGCAGAGGTTGTGATGAATCAAGATTATGCCATTAAACCCCAGCCTGGGCAACAAGAGCAAAAACTTCGTCTCAAAAAAAAAATAAATAAATAAAATAAAGAAAGAAAGAAGAAAATAAGCCTGAATAAAGGACATATTTTATGTACACATATACCTTTTACCACATAATTCAAATGTGCAAAGTAGGCTGAGTGTGGTGGCTCATGCCTGTAATCCTAGCACCCTGGGAGGCCAAGGTGGGAGGATGGCTTGAGTCCAGAAGTTCAAGAGCAGCCTGGGCAACATAGAGAGACCTTGTCTCTACAAAAAATTTTAAAAATTAGCAGGGCATTGTGGTGCACACCTGTTTTCCCAGTTACTGGAAAAGCTGAGGTGGGAGGATCGCTCGAGCCCTGGAAGTCAAGGCTGCATTGAGCCATGGTCATGCCACTGCACTCCGACCTGGACAACAGAGTAAGATCTTGCTTCAAAAAAAGAAAAGCACACAATTGTGAACTATCTAAATGTCTAAGCATGTAAATTCATCATAGTACATTCACTTGATAGCAAGTTATACCTGAAAATATCAGTTGATGCTACTTCAACAATCTGCCACAGATAGTTCTAAACGGATAGGAAACTTTATGGGGGAAGATATCTATCCTCATTTAATTGTCACTAGGGTATCACTGGCAACCTCCAACATGTCCAAAAATAGAGGTCTGATAAATTGCATGTCATGGGCTGTGTTTATGAGGAATTCTAATCACTGTTTTCCTTGTTATATATGTGGCACATTTTCATTGCAGAAACTTTGTAAAACAAACACTTGTTATAATCCCACTACTCAGAGATGGCTGCTGCTGACACTGTGTTGTAAATGCTTCCAGAATATCTTCAATCCTAAGTATTTTGGGTGATTATAACAATATATATAGTGATAAATAAAAAAGATATAACCTTGAACATACAGAGGTACATCAATTAAGTTTTTAAAATTCTACATGCAAGGAAATAAACAAAATGTTGAACATGGCTACTCTTGAATCATGGAATTATGAGCGTTTTTCTTCTCCTTATATATTTCTATAGCTCCAGCTCCCCCCACCAAAAAGTTTAAATAACCATAACCACTAAAACAAAAAACAAGTGTAGGCAGCCTCTAGAGGGTAAGACAAGAGAAAAACGGATTGAAACACTCAGCTAACTGAATCAAGAAAGGCAGCCAGGCGAGGTGGCTCACGCGTGTAATCCCAGCACTTTGGGAGGCGGAGGTGGGTGGATCATGAGGTCAGGAGTTCAAGACCAGCCTGGCCAACATGGTGAAACCCCGTCTCTACTAAAAGTACAAAAATTAGTCAGGCTTGGTGGTGGGCACCCGTAATCCCAGCTACTTGGGAGGCTGAGGCAGGAGAATGGCATGAACCCAGGAGGCAGAACTTGTAGGGAGCTGAGATCGCGCCACTGCACCCCAGCCTGGGCAACAGAGCAAGACTCCATCTCTAAAAAAAAAAAAGAAAGAAAGAAAGAAAGAAAGAAAGAAAGAAAGAAAGAAAGAAAGAAAGGAAAGAAAGAAAGAAAGGCAACAGAGCTAAATATTCATATTTATAGAGGTAAAAAGATGGTGTCCCCTTCTTCTAAACATGCGTAAACATACCCCACCTCTCCACCACACACACCTTCATTCCAGCTGCTCATAGATATTTTCTGTGCATGAGGTTTTGGGATGTTCAGACTTAGATAGTCTACTAATTAATGTATTTATTTGCCCAACACTAATTTACTCTGCTCCAAGCATGATACAAGTACAAGTACAAGAGAGTGGCTCCAGAAATTCTAGATAGGTAGGACTTAAGCACAATAATCTAGCTGAGAGGTTTTGTATATGTGTTTGCATGGTGAATACACCACTTTACTTAGGCTGGGTATGTATTTGGGGGTACAGGGGCTGTGAATGGAGCCCCCATGCCACCTGCGGGCAGTTCTGAACCCCAAACCTATAGGTTCAGGAGCAAGAGCTCGTCTTTCCAGGGCTCAGGACTGCCTGCCAAGGCCTGCCTTCCAACAATTCCTGATCAGAGTCTTCCCAGATGCTGAAATCCTGCTCAGGGACCTGCACCCTGGGGGCTGCCCTACCTTCTGTGGAGAAGATGGAGAAGCAGAGAAGCAGGATGCAGAGCAGGCTGGAAAGGATTAGAAGCCTCATGGTGAGAAGGCAGACTCTCACGTCCTGGGAAGGGAGCTGTGCTGCAGAAGTCCTCCTTGGGGCCACCTTGGACGTTTATAGAGTCATAGAGAGGCGTTTCCCAATGGGCAGGGCCCTGGTAGCCTTGCAATTCTCCTAAACGGTGAAGTCAGCCCCTCCCAAGAGGAAAACCAGCCTTTCGAGATGCAGTTAGTAACCTGTAACACAGAAAGCTGTAAATGCCCAGCCCAGAGAGGTTTCAGCACTGGCTTCAGTCAGTGGTGAGAGCAGGAACCAACTGTCCAGGAAAAGCCACTGTCTAGAGTTGAACGTTAACTTTTAGTGTCAGTAATCATCCTATCAAATGCAGCTCTTCCTGCTCATTCCTCAGCTGTGTCTGGGAAAAGGATCATAAAACCCTTGCAGGTTCTCATCCAAGGATGAGCCTTGAGTAACCAATGAGATGTAGGGAGCACAGACCCTGGAGTCAGATGACCTGGGTTTGAGTCCTGGCTCTGCCACTTAGCAGTGTGACCTCAAACTTGTCCTTGAATGTCTTTGGATCGGCTTCCCATCTGTGAAATGGGCACAGGACTATCTCTCTTACAAGCCTGTATGAGGCATGTATGAGAAGCCATCTGCATCAAGGTGTTCACACAGCTCTTAAAGGAGGTGAGGCCACGGCTGGACTTTGATGTTTAAGACAGTGATGAAATGAGAAGGCACTTCAAGTACAGGATCACACTGAATAAGGCCTGGAGGAGAGGAGCCTCTGCCCAGGGCAGGCATGGGGAAAGTCTGACCACAGGTGCAGGAGACTCAGACGCCAGCCATTCACTGGACATGTGACCTGGGCTGAGCCGTGCGCTTGGCTCCAGGGACACAGAAGACACTGTGCCTTGCCTCAAGGAGCTCCTGTTGGTGGAGGAAGCTGTGCAGACGAGTGACTGTCTCACAGCATTGTAAGTGCTGTCTATACTGAAGGAAGGGGAGGTAGGTTGCTCAGTCAGATGAAGTCAGCAAGGGGAGGGAGGGGACGCTCTGCAGAGATGGACTGAGATTGGGTGGGGGATGGCCTGGCATGGTAGGTCAGGTCATGGTGGGCTTCCTGGACCAGCAGAAGAATCAGACTGGCAAAAGGGAGGCTGGGGGATCCTTTAGCCAGGTAGAGACTGTTTCCAGGAGTGCTTTGGGCTCCTTTTCCATCAGAGCGGGTCTGAGTTCCCTTTAATAATAGTGCATGGGTGCCTGAACACTTGCTAGGCTCTGGCCTCAGATGGTGTCAGAGGATCCAGAGCCCCTGGGCCTATGAGAGATGGTGGGTAGGAGGAATATTTTTTGGGAGAAATGAGGATGTTTCCCATGCACCCTGATGAGCCTCTGCCTGGGCTGCTCTCAAACCTCCACTCCCAAACCAGCTCTACTCAACCTTCCAGCCCCAGCTCAAGAATCTCCCTACCTTGAAGCCTTCCCTGGCCCCTGGTACAGGTAGTGTTAATGCATGCTATGACCTTTACCTCAGCCTGCTGTTTGCCACTGGATGGTGGGCTCCTGGAAACTCAAGACCTGAGCCCAGGGCAAATCATGGGCAGAATCCCTGTGAGTTGGGGCAGGCCATGTGAGCCAGTTGCACCTTTATGCCTGGTTGAGCCTCTCTGGTCAGCTGTGAGCAGTGCAGAGCTCTGCAATGTCTTGGGTGTGCTGAAGGTCCACTGTGACACCTGCCCATCTGGCCCCAGGAAGCTGTCATCCGGGAGGTCAGACTTGGGCAAGAGGAGGCAACGCAGCCAAATGCTTAGAGGATATAAGAATTGAGGAGCATGCAAATTCCCTTCCAGCAATGAGAATGCTAAGATGCGTGGGAGGTTGTTTCTATGTTGTTGAGCATGGGTTGGGGGTTGTCCCTGGCTGAAGAAAAAGTGTGAATTTTGGCTGGGTGCGGTGGCTTACACCTGTAATCCCAGCACTTTGGGAGGCTGAGGTGGGTGGATCACGAGGTCAGGAGACCAGTCTGAACAATGTGGTGAAACCCTATCTCTACTAAAAATACAAAATTAGCTGGGCGTGGTGGTGCGTGCCTGTAATCCCAGCTACTCAGGAAGCTGAGATTTCTTGAACTCGGGAGTCGGAGGTTGCAGTGAGCCAAGATCGTGCCAGTGCACTCCAGCCTGGGCGACAGAGCGAGACTCCGTCTCAAAAAGAAAAAGAAAAAAAGAAAAAAATGTGAATTTTGTGTCATGCACAGAACTGTGCTTGCCCTTGTGACGTGGTGCCCACCTGTCCTTTGCCTTAATAAGGATGAACTTCTTCTTTTTTTTTTTTTGAGACGGAGTTTCACTCTTGTTGCCCAGGCTAGAGTGCAATGGCACAATCTCGGCTCACCACAACCTCTTCCTCCCGGGTTCAAGCAATTCTCCTGCCTCAACCTCCTGAGTAGCTGAGATTACAGGCATGTGCCACCATGCCTGGCTAATTTTGTATTTTTAGTAGAGACAGAGTTTCTCCATGTTGGTCAAGCTGGTCTCGAACTCCCGACCTCAGGTGATCCACCTGCCTCGGCCTCCCAAAGTGCTGGGATTACAGGTGTGAGTCACAGCGCCCAGACTAAGGATGAGCTCCTAACCAAAAAAACTGATGTTGATTCCTAGCTTGAAGAACATATGGGAAGATGTCAGTACCTGGTTCAACACCTCAGAATCTCCCTGGTTCCTGGAAGCCAGTTCAGACATTGCCCACTGCCAGATACTGGCCAATGGTGCACCTCACTGGCCTTCTCTTTTTGTCACAGATTAGAGAAACAATTTAGAACACCTGCTCAGGCTGCTTAGTGGGCAAATCAATGGCAGGAGACATTTTGACGGGTAGCCCTTATGCTTTTATGCATTTGCAAAAACTAAAATTGATTCACACAAATAAACTGGTTTCTTTGAACTATACATCATGCTATGTCAGTTACCTGCCTGGCCCCAGAGAGATTCTGTTTGCAGGCTGTGGTCTGAGTCCTGGTATCTGTGTGAAGCAGACAGCAGCCACAGCAGAAGGCGGGGACAGGAAGACCCCAGGAGTCTCTGCAATTGTCTACCAGGGACAATTGCAGAGCTGGAGCCCAGGAGAGGCTTGAGGGCGAGGAAGAGGTGGGGTTCCTCTTGAGGCTGCATTGCTAGCTGGGACACCGCTCTTACTTGGAGTGCCTGCTACGCGTTAATAACCTCAGCAACGTTCCCTAAAGGTGCTTCCTAAGGTTAGAATTACGTCTATGTTCCATATCAGGATCAGCACCACGATTTTATTTTTCTCAGGGCTCATTTGAGGGTGTTGTCATGAGTTCTCTGGGCAGCATCACACCTTCAGCTGGCACTCACCTGTTACCTGTTTTTTGTTGAAATAGTTCCTTGTTGCTTTTGGTAAACCATCATCAGAGGTGAAAAGAACAAGCTAGCTGGCAGAGTTCAGGGACTAGGCCAACTCTTTTTTTTTTTTTTTTTTTTTTTTTTTTTTTTTTTTTTTTTTGACGGAGTCTTGCTCTGTAGCCCGGGCTGGAGTGCAGTGACCGGATCTCAGCTCACTGCAAGCTCCGCCTCCCGGGTTTGCGCCATTCTCCTGCCTCAGCCTCCGGAGTAGCTGGGACTACAGGCGCCCGCCACCTCGCCCGGCTAGTTTTTTTTTGTATTTTTAGTAGAGACGGGGTTTCACCGTGTTAGCCAGGATGGTCTCGATCTCCTGACCTCGTGATCCGCCCGTCTCGGCCTCCCAAAGTGCTGGGATTACAGGCTTGAGCCACCGCGCCCGGCCTAGGCCAACTCTTAAAGCTGACTGTAGTCGCTGAGCAGTGGTACAGGAATTAGGGGCAGACTCTCAGGTTAGTGAAGAGAAAGATTCATCTGGATCCACTGATCAACCGAACCAGGTCTTTGGTCATTTTCTCAAGATCCCTCAACCACTCAGCCATGGAGTCAGAAAGACTTTAGGTTCTCAACACAGCCCTTCTTCTCACTGAAGAACAGAGACTACGAGCACTAGTTTCTGCTAAAAGCAGGAAGAATTTCTTATATCAGGGGCTCTCTGCCTTCACTAGTCACACATACAATTCACAGATTTGCAGGTTTTCCTGGGACCATATATTTCGAAGGAAGAAAAGATTCAGATGTCAAATTCTACCTGCTTTTAAAACACTTACAGAAAAATGACGGAAGCAATCCATGCCACATTAATTTAAACAACACAGGGCATAAAGTGTAAGTTCTGCCTCAACTCCACTCCCCAGCGACAATCACTGTTCACAGATTTTCACCTGCTTTTAACATTTCAAAGAGAGCTGTCAAATTCTTGCTTTAAAAAAGGAAGAAACACCTCGGGCTCTTTAGAAAATTCAAAATCTCATGTTGAGCTGAGAAAGGTGAAAATGAGAGGCATTTTAACAGGAATACCTGTTAATTTTGAGCATATGCAGTTTTGGTACAAAAAATACTCAAATTTGAGGTTTAGATGATTTCCAAAGGTGGTTTTGAAAACTTAGCTGCCTTCCTGAGAAGAAAAGTTCTCCAGAGACACACGTAACACACTGGGGAATTTGTAAGGAAGACCTTTTTTTTTTTCAATTTAATTTGTAATTTCTTTTTTTTTTTTTTTTTGAGACAGAGTCTCGCTGTGTCGCCCAGGCTGGAGTACAGTGGCCGGATCTCAGCTCACTGCAAGCTCCGCCTTCCGGGTTCACACCATTCTCCTGCCTTAGCCTCCCGAGTAGCTGGGACTACAGGTGCCCGCCACCTCGCCCAGCTAGTTTTTTTGTATTTTTTAGTAGAGACGGGGTTTCACCGTGTTAGCCAGGATGGTTTCGATCTCCTGACCTTGTGATCCGCCCGTCTCGGCCTCCCAAAGTGCTGGGATTACAGGCTTGAGCCACCGCGCCCGGCTTAATTTGTAATTTCTAAGACCAGTTAGGATATTGCCTGAAGCGTCCCCACCCTTTACTGGCAAACCACTTTGGGCGTGAGTTACACACTTCACTCCCAGTCACCATGCTCTTCTTTCAAAAGCATTTTATAGACCCCCAACATTGATCAGAAATGACTCTCCCACCTTATTTACTTAGAAAACTGCAGCTCATCTTATAATGAAGGGAGGCACCAGGCCTGGGCACCATCCTTTGTTTGTCTCCTCATTTAATTATCTCCCCCCTTCAGGGAGACAGGCATTTACTTGTTACCTTACTCAACAGGGAAAGGGAACCTTCCTTTCACTCCATAAAAAAGGTTGTGGGAATTTTTCAACTGGAACCAGATCTGTCTGACTCCAAAGGTTCTTTCCAGAGCTCTGTGAGAGCTCGTGCACAAATGAGAATAACTCACAACGCTGATGTTCAGTGTACACACACCTGTCACAACCTGTACGAAAACCCAATAGTTTCCTCCATTTTTACAGTTAATCTGAACTTCCTTGTAAGTCTCCAGCCTACTGCCTCCGGGCATCCTGCTGCTGAAGTCAAGGCTGGTATGTCTGTCCGGTATCTGTTCCCTCAACCCCCGATCCTTTTGAGGATACACTTGGCTCTTGTGGGTGCTGTGAATTTTCCCACTGTTAATCAACAAAAAGAGTCAAACTCTGTATATTTGAAGAGATTTATTCTGAGCCAAATATGAGTGACCAACAGCACATGACACAGCCCCAGGAAATCCTGAGAACATGTGCCCAGGGAAGTTGGGCTACAGCTTGGTTTTATACATTTTATGGATGTAGCAGGAAGAGTGGCAGACAATACCTCTCAGACACTGAGTTAAAGAAAGAAGGGGTTTATTCGGCTGGGAGCATCGGCAAGACTCCTGTCTCAAGAGCCGAGCTCCCTGGGTGAGCAATTCCTGTCCCTTTTAATGGCTCACAACTATAAGGGGGTCCACATGAGAGGGTCCTGATCAATTGAGCAAGCAGAGGGTACGTTGACTGGGGGATGCATACACCAGTAATTAGAAACAGAACAGGACAGGGATCTTCACAGTGCTTTTTTATGCAAATAACCAATTAAGTCAGGGGTCTATCTTTAACTACCAGGCCCAGGGTGTGGCACCGGGCTGTCTGCTTGTGGAAATCATTTCTGCCTTTTAGTTTTTACTTCTTCTTTCTTTGGAGGCAGAAATTGGGCATACGACAATATGAGGGGTGGTCTCCTCCCTTAGGGAGACTTAAGACAACAGTTGATACATGTAAGATGCCTATTGTTCTATCAGAGGCATTTGAACCAGAGCAACTCTATCTTAAATAGGGGCTGGGTAAAATAAGATTGAGACCTACTGGACTGCATTCCCAGAA